>NW_005871685.1:87202-203542 GCF_000147115.1 Myotis lucifugus | reverse complement strand
CCCAATGGCTGTGGCTGACTGCCAATTTAGGCCCTATCTCACAGGGATAGGGCCTAAACTGGCAGTCAGACATCCCTCTTGCAATCCGGGACTGCTCACCTGCCTGCCTGCCTGCCTGATTGTTCCTATCCACTCTGCCTGCCAGACTGATCACCCCCAACTTCCAGCCCCTGCCGGGCTGATTGCCCCCAACTGCCCCCACCCCTGCCGGCCTGCTCATCCCCAACTGCCATCCCCCACTGGCCAGCTCTCTCCCAACTTCCCCCCACTGTCAGCCTGCTCGCCCTCAACTGCCCCTCCTGCTGGCCTTATTGTCCCCAACTGCCCCTCCCTGCCAGCCTGCTTGCCCCCAACTGCTCTCCCCTGCCAGCCTGATCGCCCCTAACTGCCTCTGCCTCAGCCCCACCACCATGACTTTGTCCTGAAGAATGTCCAGAAGGTCTCCCAATCTAATTAGCATATTACCCTTTTATTAGCATATATATCTGAGGCTTAACAGCATTTCCTCTCTTCGCTGCTCCTGTTACTAGGTGACCAAGGGCACCTGTATACTATTGTGCATGAAATAGTTGCTCATGTCAGATATCTTCCTTGTATGTTGCGTTGAGGAAATTCACTGGAATACACAGAACTGACTGACAACAGAGAATGGTATAACAATGCTGGTAACCAAGATTCTGGGCATTGGATGTAGTAAGATGTGTTCCTCAGATGTTATATTAGTTTCCTAGGTATGTTGTAACAAAGTGACACAACTTGGAGACTTAGAACAATAGAAACTGTTCTTTAGCATTCTGGAGGCTAGAAATCCCAAACCAAGGTGTCGGCAGGGTGGTGCTCTCTCTGAAGTCTCTAGAGGAGAATACTTTTTTGCCTTTCTAGCTTGTGGTAGCCCCAACCATCCCCTGACTTACAGCAATATTGGTCCAATCGCTGCCTCCATCTTCCCATGATGCTCTCCCTGCATCTCTGAGTTCACATGACCATGTTGATATAAGAACGCCAGTGTGTGAGATTAGGAGCTTATCCAACTTTAGTTTGACTTTATCTTAATTAATTAAATATTTAAAATACATGATTCCAAAGAAGTTCACATCCTAAGGTACTGGGTATTAGGCATTCACTATATCCTTTTGAACAACAGAATTCAACCAGTAACAGATGGCGAAAGTGATAGAACTGGGAGAGACCAGCGAGGGCTGGAGAGCTTTGACTAAAGGTACTTAGAACTGCTCAAAAAATGGAGGATATGATGTTCAATTGTATGTTTTTAAAGGTATTATCACAAGTATAAAAATGCAAGTTGAGAGATGAATGAGAGCTTCTTGTTTTTCTTTCTGATTTTGTGTATGTTTGAATACTTGAATAATTAAAATAATAAACAACATAATAAAATATGGTATATGCCTCTTGAAGAGAAAAAGGCAAAATCTAGTGGTCATGTTTTTTAAAAAGAAGTAACAATATTATAATATTTTTATTGACTTTTAGAGAAAGAGAGAGAGAGAGAAGAGAGAGAGAGAGAGAGAGAGAGATCAATATGAGAGCAAAATATCAATCAGCTGCCTCCTGCACACCCCCCACCAGGGATTAAGCCTGCACTTGGGCACATGCCCTGACTGGGAATTGAACCAACAACCTTTTGGTGCATGAGATGACAGCCCAACCAACCGAGCCACAAAGGCCAGGGTTAGCTAAAGAACATATATGCTTCTCCCATGGACAGGGACAACAGTGTGGTAAAGGCCAAAAGAGGAGGAAGTGGAGGTGGGCAAAGGGGAGTGAGGGCATGGAGGAAGTCTGCAATAATGTCAAATTAATAATTTTAATTAAAAAAAATTACAATATCCAGTCAGGGATCAAATTTCATAATTTTTAAAACTGAGACAATATTTACACAGTAAATTTCACCCTTTTTAGTATACAGCACATCCAATTGATGAGTGTCTGCAGTGATGGCACCTTGGAGGCCAAGGGAGGCCTCAGCCGATCCAAGTTGTTGTCATGGAACAAGAAGGAATTCAAAAGTGTGACAAAAAGATTTATCAAAGCACAATAAATTTATTAAAGTGATAGTAAAGAAATAAGAGCTGTTGGCCTCAGAGAAGGCAACACAATCTTAATTCTATCTGCAACCTAATTTTCCCTCCTCATGGAACATTATATAGTCACAGGTTCTGGGATTAGGATTTTTTTAAAAAAAACTTGGGCAAGTCCTCTGCTTCTGACATCAGTGGGGTGACTGTTGACTCTGCTGATTCTTATCTCTCTTCCTCATACAGTGATTTATTTTTTGGTCCTCTTGATGCCATTGTAATAACCTGGGTATTATTTAACAGGAAAGGAGGAAAGAGAAGGCTAGTTAATATAGGCATGACATTTACACAGCTTTGCCCAAAAGCTGCATTTAGAGTCTAAGTCTTTTCCCCCTGGTGGATGGGGGAGGCTTTTCCCCTGGTGGATGGGGGAGTCTAAGGCAGTTGTTTGAGTGATGTAGGAAGGCACTTTCCCCTCAATTATACCTGGAAACAGGGGATTGGACATAATAGGCATTAGCCCTGCTAACATGATTTTATTCCAATGAGACATACGTCTGACTTTAAACCTGTGTTGTTCAAATTACCAAATTTGTGGCAGTTTTTCACACCAGAGATTGAAAGCTCATACAGACACAAAAGCAGGGTAGAATTAATTTAATAATGTACACTTCAAAGGATGAGTACCTTGTAGATTTCAGGCCTACCTCATTTTATTGTGCTTTGTTTTATTGCACTTCACATACATTATGTTTTTTTTACAAATTGAAGGCAAGACCCTCCACCAGCAAAAAGATGATGGTTCGCTTTGTTGAGGTACTGGCTTTCTTGCATTGGTCTGGAACCCAACCTGCAGGATCTCTGAAGTAAGCCTGCATATGATTTCATGAGAGTGCTTAACTTTTTTTGTAGAAATAAATAAAATTCAACAACCTTTCCTTTAGAACTATAATATTCAAAGTTTTATCTTAGAACACATAAATAGAAACATCAAAGAGGATTCTGGAAGAGGAATGACAAAACTGGGCTCCTTCAGTAGGTTGGGAAAGTCTTAAAGTACACATTAGAAAATTTGGTCAGGGAATATAGTTTTTGCACTGATACAATAGAGCTGCAATTTCCAAATACTCACCCCAGCATGAGTGCTGACCTGTGACAGAGTTTTCAATGATCTCTTACGCAGGGAGTCGTTTAGAAAAATCTTAACTTATTCACTTCAAATAATTCGTTCTCTATTGGCAGACTACACATTTTTGTTCATAAAATATTGGCAACACTTCACCATTGTAATTGTTAATATCCTTATTATAATGTTACACAAGGTATTGAAATTGAACTGAATGTTTCAGGAGGTCATTTAATTATGTTGCATTTCCATTTCTTTATCTGTAACTATGGTTTCTTCCTGTTGTAGCTCTAGTGTTCTTTACATGCAGAAATTAATTTTACCATTTTGCATTCATTTGTTAGCACGTAGATAAATCCAAATGTTTCCAGATGAATGTACTCAGTTTATAGATTTCACTTGAAAGGTTGTCCTTTTAAAATGGTCATTAATATAGAAAATATAGTAATAAATTATATCATGTTATGTCATCCCTAAGCAGAGCTATTAGGGTAAAAAAAGAATAGATCAATGTGTGTTCATGTAGAAATAATCTACCCTTATTTTATCATCTTTTTTATTGAAATCCTTGTGAATTTTGAATAAACCTTAATAGCATAGGATGTTCCAGACCATCAAATTACTAAAATTTATGCCAACTGGATGTTCAACTCAGATAACAGGAACTCCCAGGCCTACGTTTCTTGCTTTTCTTACCCTATTTCCTAGCTAAAGATGTTTCCTCTTGCCCTAACTGGTTTGGCTCAGTGGATAGAGTGTCGGCCTGGGGACTGAAAGGTCCCAGGTTCGATTCCGGTCAAGGGCATGTACCTTGGTGGCAGGCACATCCCAGTAGGAGGTGTGCAGGAGGCAGCTGATCAATGTTTCTCTCTCATCAATGTTTCTCACTCTCTATCCCTCTCCCTTTCTCTCTGTAAAAAATCAATAAAATATATTTTAAAAAGATGTTTCCTTTTAGTGTACTATATAGATATTATAATTTTTGCAGTAGAATATTTATTACACACAACTTTATTTTTTAAAAATATTTTTATTGATTTTGAGAGTGGAAGAGAGGAAAGGGAGAAAGAGAGAAACATGGATGTGAGAGCACAGGATCACTTGGCTGGCTCCTTCACTCCCCTTACCAGGGTTTGCAACCTGAGCACGTGGTCTAAATGGGAATCAAACCAGCAACTTTTTGGTGCATGCATGGGGCGATGTCTACCCACTGAGCAATACAGGCCAGGACTACATACACATCTTTAATGTCCAATATACTTTCAGTGAATGCTGGCTATTAATAGAAATGAGTGCACTTTTTTTCACTTTTACTAAATAAAATCATTAATGCATGAAGGACAAGTGCAGATAGGTAATAGAAGAAAAATATGATTCACACACAAGAATTGAATTCCTTTTCTTTTTTAAGAAGAAGACACACAAAGTATTGCTTTGATCACACACCCTACTAGTACCTTAACACACTGAGGCTCAATTATGCATTCATATTTCCAGAAAGAAATGAATAGTTAAATATGATAGGTTGAGCCAAAAAGTTATGGATTTACTAGGTCTTTGACAATCAAGCGTGCATTTATATTCGAAATACCACATTGGAGACTCACAATGGAACAGATCTGCAATTGCTATGTACCAGTCTAGTTCTAGTACAAGGATTTTATAAGAAGTTTAAATTGATTTTCTAGTATTTTCTATATCTAGTAAACTTTAATATGTAACCATAATTTATCTATAAAACATTTATATTGAGATCAATAGTGCCATAATTTTCATTTATCTTACTGCCTGTGTACTGCCTGTGAGTATTAAAAGCATATAGAAATATTAATAAAACTGTATAAATTCTGCAAATTTATTAATAATGCATTAATATGCCTAGCTACTGATTATACTGTCAGTGTACTGTGGGGGGTTTAGAATCCTCTAGGTAATTTGTTTTGCTAAAAACATATAGCTTAAAATTCAAACCACTGATGTATTAAACTTACCATCACCACTTTTCAAAAGTAAATTCTCTATAAACCTTGAATGTGTGAAAATTTCAAAAAAGAACTATTAACATGCTTTCAAAAGTTACTAAGGAATTTCCTCATTGCACATCCTTTATAGTGATTTTGAATTTTAATTTAGAATAGCAATCATTGACTAAATATCATATTCCAATTGTACACAGGACTGTTTCATTGAGAACTGAGGAACTTGATGTTCACACCCAAGAAACTTACTCTCTAATGAAATGTGCAAGGCTGTCCAAACAAAAGTCTAGTAGAGGAGAATGTCTTTATGAGGTGACTTTTATATGTATTTTTAATGTATTAAATCAGAGAAATATGAGATGTTTCAAGGTGATGGGACTTTTACTGACCCTTGAAAGTGAGAAAACATCAGCAAGTCTAGCCCTGACCAATGTTTGCAGGGTGGTTAGAAGTGTCTGCCTGTGCACAAAGGGTCAGGTGTTCAATTCCTGGTCAAGGACATGTACCTGGGTTGTGGGTTCACTCCTCAGCCCTAATCAGGGCATGTGCAGGAGGCAACCAGTTGATGTGTCTCTCTCACATCCATGTTTATTTCTCTCTCTCTCCCCCTCTCCTTCCTTTCCACTTTCTCTGAAAAGTAATGGAAAGAATATCCTCATGTGAGGATTAACAGCAAGAAAAGTAATAGCAAATCTCAAAATCAAAAGTTAATAAGAATATGCTGATCCATGTAGGCCTAGGGTAATACAGAGATCCACTTCATCAAAGGGAATTATGTGTTTTAGAAGTTCATGAAAAATAAATTTAGGTGGCTTTATGGAGAGTTCCAAAAGTGAGACAGGTTTTTAAGGTATTTAGGAAGCATTGGTTTATTGGATGATCTGACTTTAGAGAGGGCGAATATATTATAATATTAATATATGACATTAATACTGTGCATCACTATATTGATGTTACTATATGAATATTAAACACAATATTTAGTAGCAATCAATATTACTTAATTATATCATGTAATGTACTAAATATAACATTAATACATAATATATAATGAAATAATATAACTTAATTTGTCAATAATTTTAAATTCAAACTTTACCCATTTTTATTCCTTATTTATATTTGGAAGAATTGTAAATAACGACACCTTTCCATTTGAAATGTGCAAGGCTGTCCAAACAAAAGTCTAGTAGACTTTTTTTATATAATTAGCAGTCTTTTTTGTGTGTGTTTGTATAATGGCTTCACCAATCTGCCTTGATGATTTCTGAAGGCTTGAAATTGCATGTGTGGCCTATATGTGTGTGCATGCATTTTGGATGGTGTTTTGATGTTTGGAAGGTTCTTTAGTACACAGGATAAAATCCTCAACCGAGACCTTAAATTTCCCCTAGAATGAAGCTCTCTTGAGTGGGATGGTTTATGGTGCCTCTTGGCTGGTTCATTCTCTAGTTGGTGAAAGAGGCCAAACCAGGCCTAACTCCCCCTCTTCTGTACCACAGATTATTGTAGCCACAGCATATAACCCTCAACTTTTTAGTCCAGGTACAAAATTTTGTCCAGAAGGTAGGACAAGCTCTCCTAGTGGTTCTCTTATGACATTGCTTAATTTGCCTGGAGTGGTTGGAGCAGACACTATACTCCATCAATAGTCTAGCTAAAATTCTAATTATAAAAGTTCTGTATCTTTAAAATCTTTAATTCACTTCTTAGATATTGCTGATGCCACCATGATTGTCTTTTGATAACATCTGTGAAAATAATTTTCCTGTAATATTGAGATATATATTATTTTTTTATATTGGGGACTCAGACAAAATTCTAGTATTGTATATATTCTATTTGTATAAAACTAGATTTATAGTTATACTAACAAGGAATAATTACATATTTTTAAACATATTAAAATAAGAACTGTGATTTGTGATGTTATTTATTATGGATTGAAAGATAAAAGTATTATCTCTTATATTGGAATACTTCCCCAGTTATTTTTTGCATTTCATTATCTTTACATTTTTAAGAAATATGGAGTATTCTTGTAGTATGATCCTAAATTTGGAGTTGCCTGACATTTTCTCATGATTGATTATGATCACTTTTCTTGGCAAATTGTCATAGAGGTGATCTGGTATTCTTCTCTGTGCATCATACCAGGGCGTACATCATTTCTCTTATTGTTGGTGATGTGAACTTTGTTACGTGGTTGAGGAGTTTCAGAATTCACCACAGAAAAGTTACTATTTTTACTTTTTTGACTAATAAGTACTATGTAGGGATACACTTTTAAAACAAATAAACATCTTTTTCTTCAGTCAACTTTCACCCATTCATTTTACATTCATTGATTTCCATTGTCTGAATAATAATAATAATTATTATTACCATTATTATTGTTATTATTGCCTAGTGGTGATTTTCCAATTTCACTATTTTTTATATATTTGTCTGCTAGCATTCTGAGTAAGAAATGACGAAGAAGTGAGTGAGAAGTTTTCATTCTTTTTTATGCTTTTATTTATATAAAATTTAACTCATGAATTCTAAGTTGATTGCTGGGATGTTCCAACTATCAATGATTTATCTAGTATAAGTACCTTCAAACTGGCTCCTATAATTTTTGGCATATTTCTATTTGGGCACCTTTTTAATTTCTAGCACAGTATATTATAGGTTTGTTTTGTGCTTCCACTTTCCCTGCCCACAATTGGTCATTACTTCATGGAGTCCTATTTCTTTTACTAATAAAATGATTCAGGAACTATGATTTTGGCACTGGGTTTGCTCAGTATTATTGGGTATTTATGCCTTACAGACCTTTACAATGAAATAGAAAATGTATGCATGTGTGTGTGCACATATTGTTTTGTATTTGTTTGTGTTTATGCATTATCTATCTATCCATCCATCCATCATCTAATCTCTATTTGTCTTCAGGATAAATACAACTGTGTATTTAGAGCAAAATTCTTCTTAAAATTCACAGTAATATATTGTAAGGGCATTAAGAACATTAATGCATTCAAAGAACATGACTGCAATTATAAAAGGACTTCCTACAGCCTATTCTCATCATCCAAAGCAGAGGTCCTATAATGTTACTGCAAACACTAAAGCATTGCTCCTAAGAGAAATACTAGCTAAAGTTCCTAAAAGCCTCTGGTCACATTTTCACCAGCTGATCAATGCATAACCTTATTTTCTGTATCTTTCTGTTTAAAGACACTTTTTAACATTGAACTCACAGCCAATAACTCTAGAAAATGTATTTTCTCTGTAAAATTTATCACAGCCTTCTTGCATTTGAGAACATATAGCCAGCACCGCAGCAGTGCACTTTGAGGTCATTTTAAACAGCAAAATCACACACACACAAATGTTAAAATGGCACTAAATAGACTGTGAAAAAGACAGTTGTTTATGGGATGAGGGTTGAAACAAGAAGGAAAATCATTGTCTTATTAGGCTTTACCTGGGAACTGGTCAACTAGGCAAATCCAAATTTTGTCACTGTATGCATGTCTGTGAATAACTAAGAAAGCACTATAAGTATTGATTTTGGGGTTACAAATAAATTTCACTAAGTAGAAGTCTAAAATATAGACTCTGCAAATAATGAAGATCAATTTTACATTTCTACATCAGATTTGATATGCTTTTTAGTTGCATGTATAGCAATATTGTTACAAATAAGAAGCATAGATAAAATAGACTTGTTACTCTGTAGAAGTACTTATTGTACCAGAATAAGCAGCTGTGATGGTTAATTTTTGATGTCTACTTGGCTAGGCCCTCATGCCCAGAAATTTGGTCAAGCGCCAGTCTAGGTGTTGCTATGAAGGCATTTTTTATTTTCTTATTTTTATTATTATTATTTTAAAATATGGAACGCTTCATGAATTTGCCTGCCATCCTTGCACAGGGGCCATGCTGATCTTCTCTGTATTGTTCCAATTTTAGTATATGTGCTGCCGAAGCGGTCACTGAAGGCATTTTTAGATGTGATTACCGTTTAAATCAGAAGACTGAGTTAAACATATTACTTTCCACAATGTGGGGGCCTCATCTTAAACAGTTGAAGGCCTTAAAAGAAAAAAAACAACAAAACAAAACTGAGGCCCGTGATGAACTTCTGCCTCCAGATTGCTCTCACACTTGAGGTACAACATTCCTGTGTCCTGAGTGTCCAGCCTGCAGGCCTATCCTGCAGATCTCAGTGTTGTCAGCTCCCACAATCATGTGAACCAGTTCCTTACAGTAACTCTCTCCACACACACACACACACACACACACACACACACACACAGACACACACACACACACACAGATATTCTAATGGCTTGGTTTTATGGATGACCCTGACTAAAACAAGGTTATTATCAGCATCAGTTACCATGTTTAGAAACCCACTTTATATGCAGTGTGCTAAAATATTTGTGGATATTCTCCATGATAAACACACATATGGAACAGACAAAATAAATTACAGCTAACTCACAAGTTTAAAAAATAAGTTAACTGTAAGGATTTAGTTATTCAATTTCAGATTGGCTCCCACAACACCCACTACAGTAAAGACAAGTTGGCCAGAAATAACTTTATTTAAATAGTCTCCCTCTCTTCTAGCTCTGAGATGACCTCGCATTAGCTGATCAGACATTTAGTACACAAAAGGATTTATGACTTGTAAAATGATGCAATATTGATGACCTTATATTTACCATATTGCTTGGTGTAGAGATCCTAGAAATTTATTTTTACTAAGCCCTGATAGGATCATTATTCAAGGGATGGTGAAATCATGAACTTTTGCTCAGAAAAGGCTAAGAAACATGAAATGGTTATTAGCACCCAATTTTGTACTATGACTTATTTAACTACTGGAGGCCTGGTACACGAAATTGTACATGGATGGGGTCCCTAGGCCTGGCCAGCAATCGGGGCCAATCGGGCTGGGCTGATTGGGGCCCAAAGACCCTGGCAGGGGTGGGAGAAGAGATGACGGTCGCCAGGCCAGGTGCGGAAGGAATAGATGCCAGACGCCAATGCCTCCATTGTTGGTGCCCCACCACCGTGCAGTTCCCCACCTCCCTCACTTCTCCTTCCCTTGCTGCTGTGCCGCCACCATAGTGGGCAGGCAGCTGCCTGATCAAGGACTACTGGCCTGGGGAAGGGACAGGGCATGGGAAGTTGGCTGCCGGGCCTGAGGAAGGGTCACATCCACTGCCACTCACCCCCAATTCCCTGTTCCATCCCAGGGCCTGACCCCAATCAGGTGATCAGGCCAGCTGGGGGGAGAAACCATGGAGGTTGGCTGGCCAGGGGAGGTTGGCTATGGGAGCACATTGAGCATCTGCCCCCTGGTGGTCAGTGCATGTCATAGGGAACGGTTGTTCTGGTCATTCCGGTCATTCGGTTGTAACAGTCACTTAGACTTTTATATATATAGGTGGTGTAATTGTGAGACATTTCCTCTGATCTGACAAAGGATATGTATCAGTGATATCAATTTGTATTAATGCTGCTTTCTTGTAGGAGGGTGCCTATAATATAATTTATAGTCCTCAAATTGTTACCTTCATGTCTAAAATTGCCACCACTTACAAGTATGCTCTTAAAATCCATTGATCTACTTCAATGCAGAATACACCTTCCTGATTTATAAGAGCTCACTTGTAAGTGAAGGTGCTCACCCACACAAGCAGACTGCACCCTAGCTATTAATCATAAGCAGGCATGGAACTACAATCCTGAAATTCGAGTGCACATCACTTATGTTGTAATCATCTGTCCAGAAGCAAGGAATAGCACCAGCTGGCACAATGCACGGTGAGTAATATGCACTTGAATAATGGCTGCTAAACTCTGGTTATGAATTTGAGCTCAATTAGCGATAGGAATCCTTCATAGCAGTATATTCTTGGGGTTGACAATAGGAATGGACAGAGGCATTGAACATTTTTAATTGATAGATATCAGTTAAATATTAAAATAATTCATGACCAAAGGTAAAACTTCTGTATAGAATGTAAGCTCTGAAATGATAATCAAAATCCTTCCTATATTTAAGAGTCTCCAGAAAACAATTGCAAACATTGGTGTCTAAAAAGTAATGGTTTCCACAGCATAAACTTATACCTGCAGAAAATAAGCAACTGGTTGTCTAAGAATGTGTGCAAGCTTAAAGTATTGAGTGCATAGCACCAACCTAGAGCTGTCACCAATTCAATGCCAATAGGAGTCCCTGATTTGGGGTGTTGTTAGGGGGCAGAGACTTTATTTAGTGCAAACAGCTCAGTTGTGAAATAGCACGGCTGTGAGAAAGCTCAATAGTGATAATGCTCAATCATGACCCAGCACTTCTGTGAAACAGCTTTGGTGGGGTGGCTCAGGGTAGTGGCCTCAGTTTTATGGTTGCAGCATTACAGCTCATCTCCAGTGTTGCACTGAGCGCTGATGCTCCAGCTCCAGCTGATGCTGCAAGGTCAGCTGGGGAGACGTGGCCACTAAGTGTGCTCCTCTGAGACAGAGGTGAAGCTGGCTTATGTTGAGTTACCAGTCCCAGGGCTCATCAGCTTGTTCTCATGCAGATGAAGACTCCAAGTCTTCACAGTTTGATTGGTCCAAAAAGCACTGCTCCGATTGGTTGGAATGGATCTGCTTTGATTGGTCAGTAAAGATGCAAATGTGTAGCTCCAAATAGATAGGGAAAGCGTCAGTCCTATTTGTCAAATTTCTATTCTAAAAGTTCTCTTATGAGGAGCTTCTAGAGTAGAAGAAACACAGAGGAGGAGGCTTGACAGCCCAGCGGGTGGCTTTTCCCTGAAATCAACATATGTGAGGGATCTCTTTAAATAAACGGCTGCTAGACTCTGGTTATGAATTTGAGCCCAATTAACTGTAAGGAGTCCTTTGTAACATTTATATGCTTCTTGGGGTTGACAATAGGAATGGACAGAGGCATTGAACATTTTTCATTGAGCTTAGGTAAGGTAATTAATTTGGGAAGCAAAATATGAAGTATGTTTGGGAAGAATTATGCAGAAGGAGAAATTATAGAGTATAATATGATGAAATAACAGACTAATCACAAGAAAATTATAAAAATACACTTAAAGGAAATGTATAGAATCTCTAAAATAAGAAAACATGTTAGAGAAACATTTAATTTAAAAAAAGTCTTAGAGGTTGGATTTGACATTCTCTTTTTTCAAATGCAACCTATAAAATAATGAAAGGGTAAATGTGACTCTTAATATGTGCACGAGTCTGCACACATAGACAAATCCATATAGAATTGAGTTGGTTGCTTTGTTCATCACCAATGCTTCAAATTCATCTTTATTCAGTGTAGCTTAGGAAATGCTATTCCTCATAAGGGACTGGCTTTAAAACTCATATATTTTATAAGCTGGCCTATGGTGTCTCACTGCTTAAATTAGATCAGTGGTTTGCAACAGGATATGCCGCAATAATTTTTAAAACATACAATATCTGACTATTTAGTCAGGGGCACTGATCTCTTTTCCCTGAGATTGTCAAATTTAAAAATGACAACAGCCAACACAACAATAGTTGCTCAGTGTGAATGGATCAAAATTATACTTATTTTTTGTCAGAGCAGCAAAATATATATTTTTGGCATGCCACAGAATTTTAGTAATTAGTTTATGTGTGCCGTGAGAGGGAAAAGGTTGAAAATTGCTGAATTAGATTAATCTTGGTTCTATCCTAATTCTTAGGGAAGTGAAAATCATTTTTCTTCATTTCAATATTTTTCTTCACACTTTTAATGAAAATGTTGACTTCCCTACTTTTTCTGATAGCAAGAAATGACTGATATCAAAACAAATAAATAAACAAATTGTGTCACCCCAAATCATGTTGAATTCCTAACCTCTGTGCCTGTAGATGTGAATGTATTGGAAATACGGTCTTTGCGGATGAGGAAGTTCAGATGCCATTACTAGAGGGTATCTGAACATACTATATATATGAATTTTATATACACAGACACACAGAGAGGAGACATAATGTGAAAACAGGAGAATGCTGTGGACAAGCCACGGAACATCTGAAGCAATCAGAAGCTCAGAGAGATGCATGGAACCGATTTTCTCTCCCTTCCCTCAGAAGGCACCAATCCTGCTGAAACCTGGGTTTCGGACTGCTGGCTTCCACCGCTGTGAGACAATACACTTCTGACGCTTGAGCAGCCCAGTTTTGGGTGCTTTGATATGACAGCCTCAGGAAACGTGTTCAAGGTGCACTTAAAGCATATGAATGAGTCTGTACAAATTACTATTTTAATATTAAATATAACTTTAAAAATTATGGTCCCTGGGTTATCTGCAATAGGATCCCTCTGTCAATCTTCCATACATGTTAGTAAATGCTTTCAACATGACTTATGAAAGGAATGTCAAGAATTCTAGAGAAAATATTTTTCTGTTTAAAAGAAAAACTAGAAAATACAGCTTAATGTTATGTGAAAGTTTGGAGTCTATTTAAGTTTATGTAATCTGCTTATATCATTCTGTCTCTGAACAAGTCTCCAGATAATGATTTTTAAAAATAGGCATTGTGCTAACACATCTTCATCTGTTGTTTTCACTGAATTCCTTTCCAAGCTCTTACATAATTAAATCTGCAGAGGACCTCTATTTTCTCAGTAGCTATTTCTGGGGCTATGTCAATATTGCTTTGTATATAATGATTCAAAGTTTTGTTCATTATCTTCTATTTTTAATTCATATACCCCCCCCCCAACATCCTGGAAGGAAATATCTTTTACATGTCTATTATCCTTCCAAAAAGATATTTAAGTTTTATTTTTTAGCAATGGAAATATTTTTCATTTTTAAAGTATTGGTTTTCCATTATCAACAAACACCCAGCATCATTTTACTCCCGCATAATTTTAATTAATATATTCCTGGTTATGTGGTACTTCCATCTTATTAGCTTTTTTTTAAATTTCTGCTTCCCAATTTTACATTGTATTCCCACTCAATATGTTTTGCATGGAAGCACTTACAAGCATTTGGTAATTTGTTCTTTGATGCTGTGGCAGCAACCATGGAGGTAGTAAATGGTGAGCAGGTGTGATGGGCTGAATAATAGTCTCCAAGGATACCCAGATATTAATCCCTGGAACCTATGCATGTTACCTTATACGGCAAGGTGACCTTGCAGGTACCAGGTTAAAGATTGAGAAATGAGGAGATTATCCTAGATCATCTGGTGGGCCAGGAATGCAATCACAGTGTCATCAGAAGGAGACAGACGCAGATTTGACTGCACACTGAAGAGAAGAAGGTGAGGTGGCGATGCTGCTCTGGCTTGGGACGTGAGGAAGGAGCCACGGGCCGAGGAATGCAAGGAATGAAGATCCTAAAGCGGGAACTGCAAAGAGACAGGTTCTACCCCAGATCTTGCAGAGGGAGATCCGCTCTGCCGACACCCTGGTTTGGGACTATTGGAACCATTCTATGACTTCTGGCTTCTAGGTGTAAGAGAATGAATTTGTTTTTATTTGAACCATCAGATTTGTGATGTTTTAATCCACCCGTCTGTGGTAATTTGTTACACACCCATAGAGAAACTAATAAGCAAGGCTCCTCAGGAAGAGACCATAGGTACTTATAAAGAATGCGGGACCTCCCTGAGCAGCAGACCGTTTGGGGCATCTGCTATGTGGGTTCATTTGCATGAAGAAAAGGGATGTGAAGGGAGATGAGGCCTGTGACTTGAAGGGTAGAGTTGAGGTAGGGAGAACTGAGCGAGCAAGAATGGAATAATGGTCATATTATTGCTTAGACCTTGTAATGGCAATCCCTCCTTACCCTTCTCCCCTCTGAGTCCCCTATGAAAACAGTTTTTATTGGCTCCTAAGGGAGTTCTCTTTGAACCACAGATTTGAGTGCACTAAGGGTGTGTCACCTGGATGCTCAAGTGAGGAAGGGCAACACAGAGTAGAAGAGGAGCTTATTCTGTCCCCTTCCCATGCAAATGAGCTCAGTGTCGCCTAATAAAAGTCACAATGAAAAAAAGACTCCCTCTGTTATCATAAGATAGCTGCAGTTGGGTACTTCACAAGACCCTTCATTGCTGCTAAGTCCATATGTTGATGGTAGGTTCCATCCATGGTGATGGCGAAGCATTCCTTCTAAGTGGATGCCCAGGCGGCAAGCATAATAAATGGGACCTGCATCTGGGAGGTCTGCTCAGGAACTCAAGTGTGTCAGACATAACAACTCCAAGTAATAAATCCATAGATTTTAGTGGGAATAGGAAGTACTGTGTTATCTAGATGGGATTAGAGCATGTTACTGAGACTCAGCCTGAACTAGTTAACCCCTCTTCAGACTTAAGTATTTGAGTCTAATGAACTTTTACTTGTCTAGAATCACAAAGATCCCTTCCTTAAAAGTTGCTTGGTGGTAGCTGAAACCTGTTTGGCTCGGTGGATAGAGCGTCGGCTTGCGGACTGAAAGGTCCCAGGTTCGATTCCGGTCGAGGGCATGTACCTGGGTTGTGGGCACATCCCCAGTAGGAGATGTGCAGGAGGCAGCTGATCGATGTTTCTCTCTATCTCTCTCCCTTCCTCTCTGTAAAAAATCAATAAAATATATTTTTTAAAAAAGTTGCTTGGTGGGACACCGTGTCTTTTTCAATCATTTCTAGGTACTAGTCAAATTGTCAATGTTGGTAGTACGTTCTAAATCTGTGAAGTTAAAACAATAAAAGTAATAGGCTGCCAAGATTCTGACAAAGTATGACTAGACTAAGGTTAAGGAGCATATGCTAGTTAATGAGGAATTATTTACACACAGAAAGATACTTCAGCAAAATATGGAGACCAACACACACACACACACACACACACACACGTTTATATAGAAAGACAATCAGGAATGACAAATAAATTTTCCAAGAGATGTAAAATATTTAAAATCTATAGAGCCATAAAATATAATGTTGAAACCATCGTTACAAGTGGGTAGAAAACAGTTGTATCTATGCCTGAAGTTTGCATTTCCATGGACAAAAATATCCCATTTGCATTATTTTCAGTTTTCTTCAATTTACAGAATCAAAGAAAATGAAAATTACAGAACCATAAAATGAAATAACTCCAAAAAATAACACAAACCCAAACATACCATTGAAAATACCCCCAGCAATATTTTGCTCATTTTAAAGACTCACATTTTCTCCTGACATGTCTATTACTCATGAAACCATTCATCAAACCATTGCAACTCTTTCAAACTCGTTGAAAGTCAAATTCTTGCACCATAAGAAGAAAATAACTTCCAGATCACAGGATTATAAGGTAGAATAAATAATCAATGTGTATAAAAATACTTTGTTTTTAAAATTCCTTTATGAAGTTCTATAGGTAAAATTTGTGTTTATAAACATTCTACATTTCTTAAGTAACACGTTGCTTTCATATCCAAAAGAACAATTTGATCAACTTTCCCATGAAAATGCTGGAAGTCCAATTTCAAAAAATTATCTATCAATACTAAAGGGCCTCTTAGTATAGTTTTTAAAAGTTATTATATCACCCTACCTTAAGATTTGCAGATAACATTTTAAAAATAGAATAGTTTTTATTTTAATGAATATATGTTATGAACTATACCGCAGATAAATTTATACTAATTATAATACAGATTAATATTGAAATGTTCTCTAAATGTTTTTGTTCCTGGAAACTTAAATCTATATTTTACTTATTCACTCAACAAATACATTAATGATGAATCATATACCATCTACTGCTCTAGGCAGCAATGATAATAAATGGTTGCTCTAATAAAGGTTACAGTTTAGAAAGGGGTCATACTAAACCAAGTAATCAGTTAAGTGAACTATTTATTAACTGAAGTGCAGTTTTAAAAAAAGTATTTTTAAGAGTTTATAATGAAAACTATTTTAGATAAGGTAGTAAAAACATCTCTGAATACTTAACATAAAAACTGAGAAGATTAATACAAATATAACCACTAATAAAGTAGAACAATATTTTTCTAGGATTGGGAACAGAAAATGAAAAATATTTTGAAATAGAAAAGAGATTGTTATATTCAAGGATATGAAAACAAACAAAATCAGTGTCCTCAATTTGGTTGTTAAGACAAATGATTAAAAGAAGGCACATGAAATCACAGAGGTAGATATGGACCAGAACATGCAAAACCTTAGTCATCTTAATAAGATATTTATATGTTGGTTTATGGGCAATTAAAAGGCATTGAATAATTTTAAGCAGTAATATAACAACTTTTTAAAAGATTTTCATTTAAACAAAACAAACTTGGGGCTACTGAGAGGAAAATGGATTAGCAGTGTGACTGTAATTCAAGATTGCCATCAGGATCGATTGAAAAGTTGTAGTAGGAATAATCTAGGTATTTGATAATAATGTCTGAGACCAGAATGTTGACCATTGAGGTTGAAATAAGTGGTTGAATTTAGGTTGTACTATATAAGTAGAAAATATACAATTCACTTATGGAGTGAATGTAGTGAAGCGAAAGAAAGGAACGCATCAAGATTGAAGGCTGGGGAGGGCTGGGGGGCAGGAGCGGGGGGAGGGGGTAAGAGATCAACCGAAGGACTTGTATGCATGCATATAAGCATAACCAATGGACATAAGACACTGGGGTTAAGGGAGGCCAGGGGATTGTCAAGGGCGGGGAAAAAAAGGAGACGTATGTAATACTTTTTGTAATACTTTAAGCAATAAAACAATAAAATATATATATATATTTTAAAAAAAGAGATAACTCACAGCCTTCCTAGTCTTCAGCTTCCTCATTTATAAATAAAGGGGTTGAAATAGAAAAAAAAAGATTGATCTTTTAGCTTATTGACTGACATAGTTGAAAAAATATAGTACCATTTACTAACATAGGGGTGAGTGAAGGTGGTATCTGTGTGTTTATCTGTGTGTATATATGTGAAATAAGAGATCAACTTGAACTTTCTAAAATCCAAATATGGAAGCAATGTAAATAATTTAAAAATGAGTAAAGAAGACATCTGAATATGGAATGTCAAGCATGAGAATGATATATACATTTGGGAGGTGCTGACTCAAGATTGGCTCACCAATGTAGACAGAGAAGAGAAGAGCATGTGGGCCACCTCTAGGGTTGCCATTTTATTTAGAATTGCTAATAACAGAGTATATTTGAATGCTAAGGAAAGTCTTTACCAACAGAAGACTGCTTGAGGATGTAGGAAAGAGTGGGGATTACCAAAGCAATGTATATTTATTTTTTAAATTTTTATTATGAAAAGTTTTATACATAAAAGTAGAAAGACTAGGAAATAAACTTCCATGTCTTTCTAACCCAGTTTCAAGTTTTCAACATGTGGATAATCTTGTTTCACCCATATTGTCTATGCTTTCTCCCTTTTCCCACTCCCAGCTGTTACTTTAAAGAAAATACCAAAAATCTTATTATTTCTTCTATAAATATCCAAAAGGTTGAAATCTTGAGAAAGTCAGCAAAAATAAGATCTAGATCATAATAAGACCTGCCCAGATTAGTGCCTGGTTCATTTTAAAATAGATCCCATGGTGGAGGTTTAAATTTATAGAACAAATCTAATGCAGCTACTATAGGGAATAAGAGCAATTATAAGAATAAAGACTATTTAGTATCTTTGAAAAGATAACTTCTATTATTTATGTAAAAATAACTTTTTCACTATGAAAAATAAAAATAATAAACAAAAAAATAGCATTGACCCATTCAGAAATGAGGAGTGTGTGTGTGTGTGTGTGTGTGTAAAGACTACTCTCTATAGTACAAATATAGATAAAAAGAGAGTTAATGATTGAATTTTCTAAAAATTTCTCTGGCTTCTCTGAGAGCTTAATTATGTCACAGCAGTTCTATAAATTTCAATTAACCTCTGTCATAATTACCAGTACTTTCTTAACACTTATTATAAATTAAATTGACATTTACTTGTCTTTCATAAACATAATCACCCTTCTAAAAAATAATTATTAGGAAAATTCTTTAGTAACCTTTTTTTTAAAGTGACCCTAATAAGGTTACATTGAAACCTTACAAAGTAGTGAGATGGAATCATAGGTATAGAGATACATAGATAAATAGCTGGGTTGAGGTAGACAAAGGGGGGATTATATGTGTAGTAGTAACAACAATAAAATATAAAGTAACTTATAAAGAAGATATACATAAAGGAATATCTGTATATTCAGGATGTATTATTGCGAGGCCAGGGGACAATAGTCAAGCAGTATTACTGGTTCCTAAATGCACCATTATCCTAGTTTCAATTCCTTCAGCACCTGTATTAGATCTGCAAAAAAGTTACAAACTTAGATAATTATCCCTTGACTTCCCTCATGTTACTGATTGGGGCTACCGGCTGGGAGCTTGGTTCTTCTTGTCGATGCAGAAAAGATTTTAAGGTCAAAGTGTAGTTTATTAAACATACACTCCAAACGAGGGGCAGGCCAGTTTAGAGAGACAATGGCCCTGAACTCCTGGGTTATAGGTTTTAAATGAGGGATTTTTTGGGTGGAGACTTTTATTTGCATTCAGGGATGATTGACAGAAAAGGGTTATATGACTATATTTCTTCTGTCCATGCCCTTACTCATATGCATACAGAAAAACCCACTGGATGTGTGTGTGAGCGGGGGGCAGAGGGGAGGAGCAAAAAGCAATGCAAATGTTATAATAATTAGTCAAGGACCCCCGTAAGGTCACATTGAGGTCATGTCTTTTTCCTCTGAGCTTGTGCCAAGAACCAGCTGGTACTGAATCTTCCTGTTGGCAGTCTATTGGCTGCTGGGCTGCCCATAGCGAGGTGGTCTAAAGGCAATCTAGGTCTGATCCCAGTTAGGACCCCAAGTCAGGCCCCACCCCAGCCAATCATGTCTAACTTCCTAACACCTCAGTGCATCACATTCATCTTATATTCTGAAGACTCTAAGGCAGCAGTTCTCAACCTGTGGGTCACAACCCCTTTGGCGGTCGAACGACCCTTTCACAGGGGTTGCCTAAGACCATCCTGCATATCAGATATTTACATTACGATTCATAACAGTAGCAACATTACAGTTATGAAGTAGCAATGAAAATAATTTTATGGTTGGGTCACAACATGAGGAACTGTATTTAAAGGGCCAGAAAGTTGAGAACAACTGCTCTAAGGTTTTGCTACACCTTAGTTATGGTGGGACTAGCCATAGATATATTCAGCTAAGAATGAATCAGCATCATAAGAAATTTTGAAATTAGCCACATAGTAGTAATTTCATTAGATTTGTGATCTGGACTAATATTAAAGGAAAATGTAAACACTGATTCACTAGCAGGCATAAATTAGATGGGTATCTACTTTTTAGTAAAAATATATAATAATAAAAGCATAATATGCTAATTAACTGGATGGCCGAACAGCAGAACGACCATCTGGACAACCTTCCGATGATCTTCCAGACGAAGCTAGGGCTGCAAGGGCCGAGCCCCTTTCATGAATTTCATGCATGGAGCCTCTAGTCTACTTATATAAAAACCCTTGGTGTAACATCATGGCCAGAAGCTCGACCAACTGGAAGGAAGTCAGTCCTACAGGGGTCATCTTGGAAACAACTGGGCCCTCCCCCAGCTGTTTCCCAGAGGGTGAGGTTTCAAGCAGGAACCCACCCTCAGGGTGAGGTTTCAGGCAGGAACCCACCCTAGGAGCTGAGCGTGGAAGTATGGAGACTTGGGTTACCTTGACAAGGGCTGCGTCCTCCCCAAGCTGTTTCCCATGAGGCCTGAGGGAAGAACGCACACTCGGAGCGCCAGGAGCGCCCAGCAGTAGTCAGTCCTGGGTTGCTGAGGCAGAGGCCACAGCGTGGTAGAACTCTGGGTCTGGCCCAACCGAGGGCATGGCCGACCTTCAAACCAGACCCTGACAGTAGGGAGGAGGCAGCCCCATTCCTCACAGAATCTGCTGTTGGATAGCTTGCTGTCAGTGGCCTGCCAGCCAGGAACCCCATTCACCTGCACCCCCGACCCTGACAGGAGGGAGGAGGAAGCCCCATTCCTCACGGAATTGACAGGTGGCCAGCTTGCTGTCAGGGGCCTGCCAGCTGGGAATCCTATTCACCTGCATATCTGTATAAAGTTTTAATACATTATATTAGAGCTTGTGGTGGTACTGTTTTACCCACAGCTTCTACAGGAATTGCTGCAAATTTGCTTCTTGGTGGAAGCACCTTTCATTCCCAATATAAATGGAAGCACCTTTCATTCCCAATATAAATTACCAATTCCATTAAATGAAACTTCAATTTCTAGACTCAATATAAACAGTCATTATTGATGAATGCACCATGGCATCCAGCCATGCTATAAACGCCATACACAGATTACTAAGAGAAATTATGAATCTGAATGTTGTATTTGGTGGGAAAGTTCTCCTCTTGGAGGGGATTTTCGACAATGTCTCAGTGTTGTACTGCATGCTATGCAATCGGCCATAGTATAAACAAGTTTAAAGTACTGCAATGTTTGGGGATGGTTCAGAAAGTTGTCTTTTACAACAAATATGAGATCAAAGGATTCTGCTTATAGTGGATGGTTAGTAAAACTTGGAGATGGAAAACTTGATAGCAGTTTTCATTTCAGAATGGATATTATTGAAATCCCCTGTGAAATGATTTATAATGGATCTATTATTGAAGCTACCTTTGGAAATTGTATATCTATAGATATTATTAAAAATATATCTAAACATGCAATTCTTTGTCCAAAAAAAAATGAGTGCGTTCAAAAATTAAATGAAGAAATTTTGGATATACTCGATGGAGATTTTCACACATATTTGAGTGATGATTCCATTGATTCAACAGATGATGCTGAAAAGGAAAATTTGCCATCAAATTCCTTAATAGTATTACTCCTTTGGGAATGCCATGTCATAAATTAAAATTGAAAGTGGTGCAATCATCATGCTATTGAGAAATCTTAATAGTAAATGGGGTCTTTGTAATGGTACCAGATTTATTATCAAAAGATTATGACCTAACATTATCGAAGCTGAAGTATTAACAGGATCTGCAGAGGGAGAGGCTATTCTGATTCCAAGAATTGATTTGTCCCCATCTGACACTGGCCTCCCATTTAAATTAATTCAACAACAGTTTCCCGTGGTGCCAGCATTTGCGATGACTATTAATAAATCACAAGGACAAACTCTAGACAGAGTAGACATGTTCCTACCTGAATCCGTTTTTGCACATGGTCAGTTATATGTTGCTTTCTCTCGAGTTTGAAGAGCATGTGACATTACAGTTAAAGTTCTAAGTACTTCATCACAAGGGAAATTAGTCAAGCACTCTAAAAGTGTTTTCACTCTTAATGTGGTATACAGGGAGATATTAGAATAAGTTTAATCACTTTATCAGTCATTGTTTGCATCACTTGTTTTTATATCATGTTTTTGTTGTTTTCATATCATGTTTTTTGTTTTTAATATCATGCCTCTGTTGTTGTTATATTCTTTTGTTACTGTTTATTTATTAATAAATTTATATATTATTTTCATATACATTTTACTAATTTCCTTTCATTTCTCACACTTCTATTAGAAAAAAGGGCAAATAGCAATATTAAAATATCTCCACTAATTAATTCCCTTTTAATGTGCATGAATTTCGTGCACTGGGCTACTAGTATTATAATAAAGGAAAAGTGAACTGCTCTCAATTGGGAATTGATGTGTCTACATTTTAAAGATAAGCAGAAATAAAATCACAATCATGTTACTAAGAGTTCTATGTCACTTTATAAGCTATATAAGAAAGTCATTCCAAGTTTGTTTCTAAGTTAAAAATTCTAGGAGTCTTTGTAATAATAGTTAATTTTACTCTAATATGTAGATATACTGAAAATCTTAAAACATTTAAAATATATGTAATGAGGAAAACATTTAAGGCCACATATAATTAGTTCAAACTACTCTGTGACAACATACAGTACATAATCTGTAATGATCTAAATTTGTTCACCATCTTTTAAATCTTCTTTATCCCGCTGGTACATGCAGACATAACAAATATTCCTCTTTTTTCCAAGGCACATTGAGAATCCTAATTCCTGTTAGAGAGTGTGTCTACGTGGCAAGGAGAAAGTGTACTCTACTGAGCGATAGCAATCAAACGTTAATGTGCCAAGATTCAACTGGTGATCTGGTCAAATGCAGATTTTGTTTCAGTCAGTCTGGAATGGGGGCGCAGAATCTACCTTTGCAGCAATCTTCCCGGGCTTCTGGTGGTGTTTTTGGACAGACAACAATTTGCATATCAAGAAAATCAAATTTAATGGGTCTAGGGGCATTTGTCTTTTAGTAATAGAGGAATAGCTCCTTTGAGAGGAAATCACAAATAACACATAAACTTTTGGACAAAATATTAAAACAAACAAAATACAACCAGTGAAGCCATGAAGGAGCAATTAAAAGTGTGCAGAAACTAGAGCAGTGTGTACATGTGAAAGAAATTCATAGCAGTTATTGACATTCTCATCTTCTGTGAATTTTCCCCAGAGGGCAAGCTTCGGTTAGTATTCTGTGCATTTTGTGTAGAAATATAGTAGTTATTGATGTAAATAATATTTCCTCAGTGTGCTAGTGTGAATGGTTATCTCCAAAAACTTTATATTCACATCCTAACCCCTTGAACTAATCAATATCATCACATATCAGGTCTATGAAGATACAATTATGCATTCTGAGAATTATTCATCCTGGGTCATCCGAATGGGCCCTAAATCAATACAAATATCCCTGTAAGAGTCATGCAGAGCAGAGATACACAAACACATAGAGGGGAAGCAATGTGAAGATGAAGACAGGGATTGAGGTGCTATTACCATAAGCCAGGAAACTCCTAGGCACCCTGGAGTCACCAAAACCAAAAAAGGCCAGAAATGGGTCATCACTCAGCTCCCTGGGGGAGCACAGCCCGGCCCTGGGGATGCCTTCTCTTCTGCTTCATCCTGCAGGTGTCGGGGTGTCTGCAGGTCTGCTCTGCTGAGTTCCCAGTGACCCACACCTGGAATGAAGGCCCAGGCCCTCACTAGGCTGATGTTGCATGTCATTAGGAAGTGGTATTCTGGCTGAGCTTTCCAGCTCGCCCACTGCTGCTGCTGCTTTTGTATGCGTGTGGTAGGCGTCCCGTTGGTCCTGGGATGAGGCGAGGGGTGTTTGGTTGGGTTGTGTGTGTGGGGGGGGAGAAAGTGAAAGTCGACTGATCCAGGTGGTATTATTATTACCTCCAAAATGCTGGACTCTTAGTGAGTTAAGCACATTTTCTCCTCATGGTCTAATATATTTTGTTGTTTTATATAGCAAGGTGATTTAAAGTCAGGCAATTTAATTGTGAGTCCCTGTTCAGCCACGCACTATCTGTATATAAATGGAAAATGTTTTAATGTTTTTATAACTCAGTTCCTTTATCTGTATAAGAGGTAAAAAGAAATATTCACTCCATGGCTTTTATAGAATTTTATGATAAATATATACATTTTATTATAGTGTATGCCAATTTGCTAAACTAAATTATAGCATAATATATGCCAATTATCCTATTACATGCCAGAAAAGATCATTCTTGTTATTCTTGTAAGAGATTTCTAAGCTCTCTGTATTTATTTAAAGTACACATGCATTTGCTTGCCTATTATTTGCAAGTTACCATACAAGGATTGGTCACACTCAGTCAAATCCATGGCCTACATCAGCTCTGGAGTCAGTGGTGAAAATAGTAAGTGGCATTTTATAAAGCATCATGACTTTCTACTCTTCTAGTGGCTTCAGGAACTTGATGCAGACTACCAAATATTGTATTTTATATTAGTGAAACATCATAGTCTCACATTAAATAGTTTTTCCAAAATCTTATACACTTTGGACAAAATATTAAAACAAACAAAATACAACCAAGTGAAGCCTTAATTTTATCCTATACTACGTTTGCAGAATATTATTTTTAATGAACATTTAATAAAAGTCTTGTGTTTTAATGCCACTTACTTGCTATGAACAATTGGCAAGTTCAGTCTCTTTACCTGTAAAATGAAGACAATAATTCCTACCTCATGGAGTAGTTGTGAGATTTAGGTAATTAATTGGGTGTAAAATTTGACATATGCTTGTTGCCCCCAAAACGGCAGTTATTTTTAACTGATGGTTGTTTTACTTTTCTTTGCAAGTAACAGGGTTTTTATGCCTTCTGTTTTTTCAGTATTTGATTAAACAAACATTTATGGTTTAATAGATTTTAATCATATCTTCTTTTAGTCTTTTAGGCTAAAGAAATGATACTTTAAAGATTGTGTTTTTATCTGTCATAATAAGTCATTAACAAGTAAAACATTATCACAGTTTAAAAAACAGCTCCCACCACCACTCTGCTCTTGGAGGTGAGGGATATGATCACCAGGTAATGAAATGGGTTACTGTCCCATGTCCATAAATTGTGGATCCGTGGGATCTCAGCAATTCTGCCCAGATGGAGACAAAACATCTGACCAAAGGCTATCCAGTAACCCTGTAGACAGAGCCACAGTGGTTACAATGATCATTTACTTTGTGTGAAAAGATGTGTGTATGTGTGTGTACCATGAGCAATGGCCAATGGCTTGGCTCATTGGTCAGGCTTGGGGTTAAGAATTTCTGGGAAACAGACATATAGATTTTTTTAAATAATTATAATTGTTGAATCACTTGGTTAAGTAAGAACTGTGTTGATCATTATCTACACACTTATATTTCAGATGCTCTTCTGTAATCCTATATAATAAAAGGCTAATATGCAAATTGACCTCCTGCAAAGTGGCACAAAGACTGGTTTCCTTAGGGCTACAATTATATGACATTGTGGAACCTGGTCCCCAGGTCTCTCCCATCATCTGGCACACACTGATTTGAGAAAGAACAATCTCTGTGCCTGGTATGCACAGGGTTTAAAATCAAAATTTTTGTATTTAGAAGAAAACTTGGCATCCAGCCCTGTTTTGCCACTCGTTCAGAATTTGTGTTTTGGGAAGAGTAGTTCCTCATGATCAAGGGACTGAAGTCTGAGTCTCGTGGCTGCCTCTATATAATGAGGTCGACCAGCAACACGCAGTCCTTATCTGCCACTCGGCATTAGACCCACATTCATTGGCTTTAGCACTTGGTTGTGGCTGTGCCTTAGGAAACACATATCATTTCTGAAATGGTCCTGCATTGATGTAGGTCAAAACGCAGTCAACCATTTTTGAACATGTTAAACCTAACCTCGCAGATAAAATTTAAAATAAGGATACCCCATAATGTGGTATAGGAATGCAGATCATCTTAAAGCTCAGACAACCATCCAGTGGGTTTGTCTGGATTTACCAAAGTCTGAGGCATTGAGATATACAGCAAGTCTCACTTCTCACTTTCTAGGATGAATAATAGTAAACGTAGAGCTGTATCCTTCCAGAGAAGGGGTCTAGAACAGTGGGCAGAAAACTAGAATAGGAGTTTGGGAATAGAAGGAAAACCCAAAATGTAGTTAGCAAAAGCCAAGTCATATTTATATTATCTAGTTCTAGTATCATTAATATGGTGAAGAGCTCAAATTATCAGGAAAAAAACCTCCTTAGAATAGAATTAAAATGTAGAGTGATTTGTTTTTGAGGAATATAAGGTGAGTCTAGAAAGAGCTACTCAAATACCTGTACATTCCAAAATTGATTTGAGATACTGAGAAGAGTCCAGTTAAGAGAGAAAGACCAAATAGTCTCCTTAGAAACAAAAAGATAGGATGACTTCCAAGGTCCTGGCTCAACTTCATTATGAGTCAGGGTGCCCTCAGGCTGTGTCCACCTTGCTCACTTTAATAGACCATAATAATCAGCTTAGTAAGTTAAGAAAAATTATCAATTACCAATACACTATTTAATTACACAATTGCATCAATTGTCTAAAGCTGGCTAACACATCCTTCATGAGGTAAACCATCTAAATATTTCTTTGGGTTACAGTAAGTTTGTATTTATTTCAAAACCTTTCATCTCATAGCTTTGATACATTTATTGAAGTATAATTGATATACAAAAAACTGCACATCTTTAATGTATACGGTTTAATGAGTTTGGACATATGTAAATACCCACAATACAATGAAGGTTATAGATGTATCCAACAGCTCCCAGGGTTTCCTAGGTTCCTTTGTGTTTCTTTGGGTATGTGTGTGTGGGTGTGTGAGAGGTATGTGTTTGTTTTTTGCATTAAGGATACTTAATGTGCGATCTATCCTAACACATTTTGAAGTGAACACTACGGCACTGTTAACTGCAGGCACTGTGTTGTACAGCACATCTCTGGAACTCGTTGGTCTTGCATAATGAAAGCTAATACTGTTGTATAAAAACCCCACATTGGCCTCACCCCCCAGTCCTGGTAGCCACTTCTTAGATTCTCTGCATTTATAAGTCTGATGGTTCTAGATACCTTATGCAAATGGAATCAGGCAGTATGTCCCTCTCTGTGACTGGCTTATTCCAGTTGATACCATGTTCTCAGGTTCATCCGTGTTGTTGCGAAAGGCAGGATTTCCTTCGGCTTTTAAGGCTGACTACTATTCAGCACATATTTGCTTTATAATATCCACAGGGTAATTAAAATTAAATTTCTGAAATAGCATGGTTTCATATTACTTTTATTTAATGATTACATTAGATTAAAACGTGAACACAAATTTGAATTCTTAATTGCCATTGTGATTAGACGAAAAGCTATTGGGAAAGATACATTTCCCATAATACACTTAGTGGCATTTCTTATTTTAGATGGATGACACGTGTGTAATTAAGAGATCATTAAATTCTAAGTTTAGGATGCAGAAATATCCTCATTAAGTTACTGTTAATGGCCCGTTATTTTTTACTGTGAAGCTTTATTTGGAAACCAGAGCAGACATTTTTACTATCATCAGAGGACACTCACAAACAAGTTGCTAAATAAGGACGGGTGCAGCACTGATGCTAAAATATTGACAGGCCTCTCCTCTCTGTGAGAGCATAAAATATTGACTTAAAAGAGAGAACTGTCACTATTGAATCCTCTCCAAGGACAAGCATTTAAGTTCATGTTTCTTGTTTCATCTACAAATACTTACAGGTCTGAATTCTGCAATTTGCAGCTTGAACTAAAAACAGAAATCAACACACAATAACAAGTCCAGATTTTTGTTATTATCATTAGGTCGCCTTTCCTCAGGCTGGCGAGACGCTGCAATGTCGTTAGCCTGCCTGAGCTGCCGATCCTGCTCCTCTTTGCCGATCATTATTTTATCTTATTTGGTAAATCCCTATGACAGTTTTATTGCAGGCTGAAAGCAGAATTGATCTTCGCCCAGTTTACTTGGACTATCTGCTCACAGGATATAGCTATTCCCCATAAATGGGAACTTTGAAAAGAAACAAAATTAAGTGCAACCTTAGCTTAATCCAATGCTGTCTTTCCCAGTAGCCATCTCTTCCCTCAGTATGCAAAATCACCTCCTAGAGTGGTGTGGCCACTAACAATAAGATAATTCATTTAGAGTGAAAATTATATGAAAAATCAAATTATTCACTTGCATAATCTCAGAATGATTTTAAATGTCCTCGCTTTATTTTGAATTTTGTGTTTGAAAACTAGTCCATGGAGCAGGGGATATACATCCTGGGCACCACAGCGCCTGCAGGGCCATCTGCTAACTCCAGGGAAGAACTTACTTCTCTTGCATTAATTACAATGTGTCTATCACTAAAATAAGTTATTTGAGAAGAGGGTTTATGTATCATTTTACTTTTTTCCATGTGATATTTAGTCAAATGTGTGCTTACACTGTTACAGAAACTATATTCATAATTAAAGGTACAATACCCTTGGTCTCAAATGCTAATGAACAGATATATTTATGCATCAAAGTGATAAATGCTTTAGAAGACATATGAATACTTTGCTAAACCATTAGGTTCCTGCTTAAGCATGTAACCAAGGAAAGGGAGGCAGGGGGCAGCTCCTAGAGAGGGTGGCGGCTTCATGAGGCCAAACACGTAAGCGGTGTTGGAGTTAGTCCGGTGAAGACCAATGTTTCGGATGAAGGCTCAGGTTAAAGCCTCAGGAGACATGAAGCACCATATAGGTCTCGTAAGAAGGCACAGGACTAATTCAATGAAGATCATTGTGCTTGAACTGAGTTAATAACAATAAAAGTGAAATTAAGGGATGGCATTGAAGAGACATTAAGACATGGAAATGATAGACTTCAGTGAATGGAGGTAGGGAATTGACCAGAAGTAGCCACAGATAGCTCAGTTTCTTAGCTTCAGCAACGTGGTAGATGGACTAGCATTCAATAAACTCAGAAATAAGTGAATGTGTGAGTGGAAGATGATGTGGTCAGTTTGGAAACACACGGGGGAAATCATTGAACATGCACCTTGTACCATAAGTTCAAGCGTGACCGCCAAACAGAAGATAGATATAAGTACTTTATTTGAATATAGATGGTAATTTAAACAAGGGGGCAGTGAATAATAGAGAGTTTTTAGGAGGGGCATCTAGAAAGCCACAGAATGCAGGGAGGGCAATGTGAAAGGATTGGCTCCATGAAGGATTCTGGAAGGAAAAGCAGAAGTGGGGGCTATTAGAGCAGATGAAAGGAAATATGTTTTAGGAAGAAATGGATGGTCAGTCAGGATCAAGAGGGCAAAAGTGGCAGACACAAATTCGATCATTTGAAGGGAAATTAATAAAGCAACAGTTCAAAAAGGTGTAGGCCACCTGCAGGAAAACAGAAGAGGTCGTGCAGTGTCCAGGGTTACTTTTTAATATTCATGTTCTGCTTCTGAAAGGGGCAAGGATGGGGGTGATTTTTAATATTCATGTTCTGCTTCTTAAAGAGGCAAGTGGAGGGAGTGGTTACCTTAATTGATGTTCTGCTTCTTAAAGAGGCAAGTGGAGGGAGTGGTTACCTTAATTGAAGGAAGGCTGCCTGACAGAGCCTGTGACTCCGTCTCATTCTCCTCCCTCCAGACCTTCAATGACCCTGATGAGCACGATCTAAAGTAAGTGCTTTAGAAGAGAACCAATTACAGTGACTTAGAAAGTGAGTATAGGTAACTGTCTTAATCAGTAGTTTCTAGAAATGTCCATTCAATGAATGAAAGCTGCAATGGAAAATTATAAAAATAACCAGGAAAAATGACAAATAGAATAAAGGGACATATCAAAAAGTACACTTTCCTTCTCCATTGTTATTTAGAGATGGATATAACCAAGTAAACAAAACAATACTTTACTATAGAATGGATAAAGATAATATGGTTTTCTTGATTTTCTTTATGTTTCCTTGATGTCAGAGCATGGTAACAGGAGGGAAATTAAGCAATCAAAACAAGAGGACCAAGACAAATCTATTCTTAGATTGCTATCAGATTCTGAATACTATAGACCAGGGGTCCTCAAACTATGGCCCGTGGGCCACATGCAAATACAAATATTGTATTTGTTCCCGTTTTGTTTTTTTACTTCAAAATAAGATATGTACAGTGTGCATAATAATTTGTTCATAGTTTTTTTTTAAACTATAGTCCGGCCCTCCAACAGTCTGAAGGACAATGAACTGGCCCCCTGTTTAAAAAGTTTGAGGACCCCTGCATAGACTTTCACCAAAGTCAACTAAGTAAATGTCTTATAGTTTTCAGTCCATTTTGACCTGTTATAATTGTGTCACTTATTCACATTGGTCTTGCATTATAGGGAATGGGTAAAATTACTAACAGTATTATATATATCCATCTTAGCATAGCTGTTGTTAGGCCATTATGATAAAATTTAGCTTAGCTTAGTAAAAATGTATAAACCTTTCAATAAGTTAGATAACATTGACTTAGCAATTCAGTTGAATAATCACTTATTTTAATCAAAATGCTTTTAAGTGAGGCTATTTATAAAGAGGAAAATAAGCAGTACAACTGGAAATATTCATATTAGAAGAATTTATTAGAATTCCTTTGCTTTTCTCACCTAATGATCTACGTCACATGTTGTTTTCCAGTTTTAACCAATTTCTCAAAGAGAAGCTAGTAAGTGTTCACATATATGTAAAACACTTTACACAATTTGTTTTACATCATAAAATATTTTCTATTCTTATTTTTATTATCAAAATTATGGTCCCATTTTCCTATAGAAATTGACATCATGTACTTATCAACAGAAGTAAACTGACAGAATCTGGGTATGACATTCTTTTCACTTATTTTGTTTTCTAAAAGGAATGTGGCCTTTTGGCCTCTATTGCATAGGGAGAAGTTTGAATAAGACACCAATTCATTTATCTACATAAGTGATCTTCCTTCTGTTCATCCACCCATCCACCCATTCATTTATCCATCCATCACCCATTTATTATGCAAGTTCTGGAGCATGACCTAGTACAAAACAGAAAACAGATAAAGTGTCTCATTTCTCTCAGAAACAATCTGTCTAGAAGTGGCTATACACTAAAAAATCCTATATAATAAAAGCCTAATATGCTAAGTGTCCAGTCGTCCATTCAACCAATCAAAGCGTAATATGCTAATGATATGCTAAGGCCACTCAACTGCTTGCTATGATGTGCACTGACCAGGGCGGACAGTTGACCAGTTGCTATGACATGCACTGATTACCAGGGGCAGACACTCTGACCAGTAGGTTAGCTTGCTGCTGGGGTCCAGCTGATCATGACTGAGCAAGACAGGCCGGACATGCCTGGAGCCCTCCCGTGTCTCTCACCGGCCCCGATCATGCACCGGTGGGGTCACTTGGCCTGCCCTACGTCCTCTTGCAATCTGGGACCCCTTGGGGGATGTCCGAGAGCCGATTTCGGCCCAATGGCGAAACAACCGGTCTCTAAGATGTGCACTGACCACCAGGGGGCAGACACTCAACACAAGAGCTGCCCCTGGTGGTCAGTGCAATCCCACAGGGGAGCGCCGCTCAGCAAGAAGCCAGGCTTATGGCTGGTGAGCTCAGTGGTGGTGGCAGGAGCCTCTCCCACCTCCGTAGCAACTCTAAGCCTTCAGTGAGACATCCCCTGAAGGCTCCTGGACTGTGAGAGGGTGCAGGCCAGGCTGAGGGTCCCTCCCCACCACTGAGTGCACAAATTTTGTGCACTGGGCCTCTAGTATTCTATCTAATAATAGAAAAATATGGTAATTGACTGTACCTTTGCTACACCTCCCATTGGCTAATCAGTGACATATTCAAATTAACCCAACCAAGATGGCGGCCGAAAGCTACGCAGCTGAAGCGAGCAGGAGGCTTGCTTTCTCCAGTGATGGAGGAAGCCAAGGTTCCCCACCTGCCGCGGCCCAGCTCTGAGCTCTGAAAGCAACAAAGTTTCAATTATAGAAGCTAAACAAACCCCAGATACCTGCTTTCAGCAGGCTGTGGCCTCAGAGCTGGAGCCGGCTCTCAGCTCCAGTGACAGCAACAAAGTTTCAATTATATAAGCTAAACAAACCCCAGATACCTGCTTTCAGCAGGCCGTGGCCTCAGCTGGAGAGAGCAGGAGCCTGGCTCTCAGCTGCAGTGACAGCAACAAAGTTTCAATTATAGAAGGTATATAAATCCCAGAATAAAACAAAAAGAATAAAAGGAGAGGCTGGGAGCTTCAGTCACCCGCCAGTCTGAAAATGGCCCTCAGTCCGTCACCCAGACTGACCAGGCACCCCAGTGGGGAACCCCACCCTAAAGGGGGTGTGGCCAGCCTGAAAACAGCCATCAGTCCTTCATCCAGGCTGGCCAGGCACCCCAGTGGGGACCCCCACCCTGAAGGGGGTGTGACCAGCTGCAAACAGCCATCAGCCCCTCACCCAGGCTGGACAGGTACCCCAGCAGAACCCCCACCCTGATCTGGGACACCCTTCAGGGCAAACCAGCCGGCCCCCACCCATGCACCAGGCCTCTATCCTATATAGTAAAAGGGTAATATGCAAACTGACCCTAACAGCAGAAAGACTGGGAATGACTGATCACTATGACACACACTGACCACCAGGGGGCAGATGCTCAATGCATGAGCTGCCCTCTGGTGGTCAGTGTGCTCCCACATGGGGGAGCTCTGCTCAGCCACAAGCCAGGCTGATGGCTGCCAGTACAGCAGTGGTGGTGGGAGCCTCTCCTGCTTCCTCAGCAGTGCTAAGGATGTCCGACTGCAGCTTAGGTCTGCTCCCCACAGGCAGGTGGACATCCCCTGAGGGCTGCTGGGCTGCCAGAGGGATGTCTGATTGCCAGCTTAGGCCCAATTTCCCGGGGAGCAGGCCTAAGCCAGCAGTTGGTCATCCCCCGAGGGGTACACTGCGAGAGGGTACAGACCGAGCTGAGGGAACCCCTCCCCCCTGAGTGCACAAATTTTTGTGCACCGGGCCTCTAGTTATATATATTAATCTTATGTGAGAGTGTGAAATGAACAAATATAATATTGGAGGTAAAGGAAATCTTTTCACAGGAAATGGAATCTAAGGTAAGAATTAAAGAATTACCAGAAGAAAATTGTAGTCCTATGTGAGGAGAATATTTCAGGCAAAATAAACATGTATATGTGTTAAGGGAAAGCACACATAACCTGGTACATTACAAGATCATAGTTTCCTCTCATTTTTTTGTTTTTAAAGCACATTTTTTTCTCCAAAGAAAGTTTCAAATGCTTTTGTGCTGCAAGTGTAGTTCTTTAGATCTCTATACTGTTTCAATGTTTACCATTGAAAATGAATTAGTATGGTTAATAAAAATTTGGCTTTAGAGCCAGAAAATTAACTGGTGATTGTTATAAATCCTGGCAGCATATGTTGCTCCAGTTTTCGAAAGGTGAACTCATGGAAAAAAGAACTGATTACCCATTAAAAATTATGAACATCCAGGGCTTCATGGATTAGTCAGCTTGATAGTCACACAGACAAATGATTGAAACATATAAAATGTATACTTTAAAAAATTATGATGGCACTGTGGCAAAGGCCAATTATATAATAATTTAAAAGGGACTATGAATCTGTCAAATTATTATTATATACATACTAGTATATCTTGGAAGATTTGATGCAGACAATTTCCAAACTACAGTGAAAATGAATTTTAAATCAGAGTACATAAAAATAAATTATCGGTGCTGTCCCTACCACAAATTTTGCATTTCCTGAGAACACAACACATGAAAAATCAAAACAGATGATATTTAGCATTGAAATGCTGGCTTATGTTCTGATTTATAATAGGATTTTAAAAAGAAATGTGTTTATTAGTAGAAATTTCCATTTCTTGCTACCGTTTCATTCTTAAAATTCAAAAGCAGCAAAATAAAATGAAACTATTAACTTATGAACTTCTTGGTTTAATAAAAACATTCAGGGGATTAAAACATATAATTAAATTTCATTGAAATGTATGAGGCCAATCTATTTTGACGATCAGGATACAAGCAAGAAATGTGGGCTATTCTCTTGGTACCTTGCGTAGGTGAGCCTTGCTTTTAACCTTTGGAAAGATGCAGCAATGCATAAATCATAACAACATTTTAAAGGTTAAAGTAAAAAATATGCAAACCTTAAAGGATTGGATGATATCAAATTGCTTTTTGATCTCGAAAGCTTTCGACTTCCAATAATCTAAAGCTTATAAAAGAGTAAATCATTTAACCTAAACATAATTGATAGTTTTTATAAACATAGATGAAATTAAAGTGATATGTAACTTAATGAGGATTATTTTCATTGTGAAATGTATTGATCTCAGTATTGGAAAATATCAGAAGTGTACACTCTTTGTCTTTACTAACATGGTCAGTCCTTTGGTTGTTTTCAATCAATATTCTTATATTAAACTATAATCCTACCTTCTAATTTTACAATATTGTCAGGTATGAAGAAAGATAGTTTATATAGTGGCTTACAAGGTTCAGACAGACAATATTGGTAAGAGTTACCATTTGAAAGAAAATTCAATCCAGTATAATTTTTAAATGAACCATAATCCAAAATAAAAGGTTTGAGATAAATCATAAGACATTAAGTCATCAATGCCACTATCATTGGTTTTCATTAAAAAAACCTATACATGTAATATCAAAACATAAAGATATGAGAATCAAAGTGAATGTGATAATGAATCATTTACTGAGATAACAATGCTTTTTTTGTCTTATCATTGCAAGGAGAAGTAAAGTTTCTTTACTTCTGTGTTCAAACTTCCATTGTCATCTAATTAGGAAGTTTTCTTATTTTTTAATTTATAAATATATTCAGAAAAGTTTTGTTAAATTTGTTTCCCTTAAACTTCACTTGCAAATACTTATGTTCTGCTACTCAACATATTATTGCCTCTTCACCAATAGTGAAATAAAAAAATAAAAACCTCTGTATAGCTAGATAAATAACATTTAAGTATGCATGATATTATATAAATGCACTTACATCGCATACTTATACATCTATTCAAAAAAAGGGCAATATTAAGACATGATCAGGGGTGTCAAACTGCCAATATGGGGATTCCAGTCCCCTCACTCAGTAGCTTAAGTGATACCTAGGACAAAATAGTTAAACTGCTTGCTTCAATTTCCTCATGTATTAAATAACAGAAGTATCAGCAACTACTTCTCATTAGTGTCAGAATTAATTATATATATACATATATAATCTAATAAAAGAGTAATATGCAAGTTGACCATCACTCCAACACACAAGATGCCCACCCCCATGTAGACACAAGGTGGCTGGCAGGGGAGGGCAGTTGTTGGTGATCAGGCCTGCAGGGAAGGACAGTTAGGGGTGACTGGGCCAGCAGAAGAGGGCAGTTGGGGGTGACCAGGCCTGCAGGGGAGGACAGTTGGGGGGACCAGGCCAGCAGGGGAGGGCAGTAGGGGTGACTAGACTGGCAGGGAAGAGCAGTTAGGGGCAATTGGGCTGGTAGGAGAGCAGTTAGGTGTCAATCAGGCTGGCAGGGGAGTGGTTAGGGAGTGATCAGAAGGCTGGCCAAAGCAGTTAGGGGCAATCAGGCAGACAGGCAGGCAGGCGAGCGGTTGGGAGCCAGAAGTCCTGGATTGTGAGAGGGATGTTTGACTGCCCCTTTAGGCCCGATCCCTAAACGGGCAGTCGGACATCCCTCAAGGGGTCCCAGATTGTAGAGGGTGCAGGCTGGGCTGAGGGACACACATCCCCCCCCTTGCATGAAGCGGGACTAAACCATCAGTCTGACATCCCCCGAGGGCTCTCGGGCTGCCAGAGGGATGTCTGACTGCCAGCTTAGGCCTGATCCCCCAGGGAGCAGGCCTAAGCCAGCAGGTGGGCATCCCCCAAGGGGTCCTGGACTGCGAGAGGGCGCAGGCCAGGCTGAGGGACTCCCCCCCAAATGCATGAATTTTCATGCACCGGGCCTCCAGTATAATATGATTACTAGTCTGCAGGGTTCTCAACATGTGTATATGTGTGTAATAGGTTGGGTGCAGTACCAAAGGGTCAGATCTTTGATTATATAAAGTTGTAAAATAATGGATTTAAAATGTTACATTTTTCTTTCTACGGTGTTTTCTAAGTACTAATAATTTCTAATATGCAATGTTAATGTCTAAGATTGATTTAAGAGTATGGCATTTTACTAAATTAATATTGACCAAGAATGCATTTATTGTGAGTCTATTCATTTATTTATTTTCCAAGCATATCAAGGTGTTTCTGTTGTTGACATTTCTTCGTTTGCTGGGAATCAATAAATTTGTTGAGTTTTTGAAACCTAAAAGAGGCAAGTAGAATTTTCTTGTGAATAATGATTTTGGGTCTTATACTTGACTTTATTGTTGTATATAAGTAAAAATTTATCGGTTCATATTGAAGACAAGATATAGGTTTTCCTTAAAAGAATGTAAATATATTCCACATATTTGTTTTAGAGAGTGTGCTCTGATTTAATAAAATCCTAATATTTTTATATAAGTGCAGCTACAAGTATTTCATCCCTTTTCTGGGAATATGTGCCTAAGGAGTGCTAATAGGATGAAAAAAGAAATCCATATAGCAGGAATCAATAACCACACCACTCCTCTGGATCACATTCTTACATAGCACAGTTTCTTCTCTTTCATCAATCAGGGTTAGTCTATTCTTCTGACCAATGTCACAGGGCACCATCAATCAAAAAAAAAAGATATTTTGTTGTGCAAGCAAGTATCACAGATAACTAGTCGCCTGAGAAAACCTTTGATATTATTAGAGACACAAAAGGTTCCATTGAGTTTTCCTCTAACCCAAGGATTAAGGAACTAAGATTTCTCATGTATGTAAAAGGAGTGAAAATGTTTAATGTCACAAGGTATTGAGCCTCATTAACTATTATGCTTTTGACTTTAGGGTCACACTTTGAGGCCCATGGAGATCAACTCCAAAGATGATTAGTAAGACCAGCTTTGGGTAATTGGATTATTTTCTTTAATGCTCTGGTGTTTATAACTCCTGATAAATTATGAAACTTCTATTATGGTTTAGTTGACACATTTTTTACTGTCTTTGAAAGAACTTTTGGGACACTAACATTATTTCTGATTATAAATATATCCTCTGAATTTACACACTTACAAATGAAGAAGTAGCCAAGGTCTTTCCTACTTTCCTAACACTGGCTTCCTTGTACACATGGTGCATTGTTTATGTCTTCTTGCTTTTACATTCTTCTGTTTGGCTTTGATTTTTGTCAATTTGACCATGATGTGTCAAGGTGTGAATAACTTTGAATAATTCCCTCTTGAAATTTGTTGAGCTTTAATGTGTCAGGTAACATTTTTTTCAACAAATATGGAAAGTTTTAGGCCATTATTTATTTTGAATTTTTTTCTGCCTCTTTTTATTTTTCTCTGGGACTCTCCCTATGCACATGTCAGTTTATGGTGTTCTACAGGTCTATGAGGCATTGTTCAATTTTCTTCTTTAGCTTTCTTCTGCTTCTCAGATTCGATAATATGTCTATTGAGCTATCTTCATGTTTGCTGATTTTTTTCTTTGCCTGATTAAATCTATTGTCGAGCCACTCTACTACATAATGTGGGTATTGTATTTTCACAGCAGAATTTTATATGGTTAATATTTGTAAGTTTTTTTTCTCTTTAATGATAATATCTATTTTGTAAAACATTGTTGGCATAGCTTCTTTAGACATGGTTGTCTTTAGTTTTTTGGACATATTTATAATACCTAATTTAAAGCTTTTGTCTACTAGGTTAAAAATCTGAGCCTCCGCGGTATACTTATCTTTTTTCCCATGTGTATGTGACATACTTTCCTATTTCTTTTCATGCCTCACAATTTTTTTTGTTGAACACTGGAAATTGTAGCTAACAGAACGACCAGGGTGTCAGATTCCTCAGCTCCACCCCTCGCAACCTCTAGGTTTATTGTCATTACTGTGTGTGTGTGTTTTGTCTCTTTACTCTTCATTCTTTCTATTTGGTTATCAATTGTCCTGAACTGAATTTACAGATTCTGCATTCCCTGAAGTGTGTGGCCAATGAGTTCTTTGTTAGGCGAAGAATGTTTTACACGGAGACAGTGTTCAGAACTCTCTAGCTTTACCTTAGTCTCCGTGGATCTTCCTGTGCCTGGCTGAGGCCACAGAGAGAGATCCCGAGGCAAGCTGAGCCTTTATTTTATAGTGAGAGGTAAACAAGGTAGTGGTTTCTAGAGTTACACAGTTCTTGTGAGTTTCACTTGTTTTGACCATAGTTACACTTCCTGCACTTCCCTCAGCCCATTAGCTTCCCAGGTAAGATCTAGAGAGCCTCATAAGGTCAAGCCTAATTATGCTAAGAGGACTGTGCCCTCTAAGCTGGGAATTGTTTGTGACTTTGCCCACAGGCCAGTCCGAGGCTTAACCCTATATCAGTTTCCCACATCTCACCCTTTTTTTATTATTAAGCTACTATAATGAGAGTTTTTAAGCTACCATAATGACAGTAAAACTTAAGCATCAAACTTAAGCATCGAGGACAAAACTCTGGCTATTAAAACAATAACAAAACAATGCCAATGCAAAACCCAAAACATTTTAAAACTTATGCATAACATTTCAAGAACAAAAAATGTTTTAAGTCCCAATTTCAATGTCCAACAGTTCTGAGTCCAAGTTTCAATGTCCGACAGTTCCTTATGTGTACATGTCAGCAATGATATTTCAGTTCTGGATGGTGGACAAATGGTGGCAATGCAGGTCCGACCCTCTCTGGTTTGATCCTGGGCAACCTGCAGCGACACACAGCTGCTGACTGCTAGCATGGCAAAGTGTCGTCAGCGTCCTCCATCTCTGGATTGTTTTTCCTCTTGTCTTCATGGCTGGAGCATTCCTGATAATTCCTCTCTGTTGCAGGAATCCACATGGTCTTGAAGTTGTTTTCTGAAAATATACAAACATATTCTCGACCGAAGGTTAATAAAGGGAATTTTACTTGGGGTCCTTTTTATATTTGCCCAAATGATTTTCCTTTGGCTTATTTTGACACCATGTGTGTTTTCCTGGTTGTCTCGCTGTTAGCATTATAAATGAAAAAATTTTTCTAGATGTAATTTAGTTACAGGATATTTTTCCTTACATGGTATTTTTCCACTATCCCCCCCCTTTTTTTTATTTAGTCTAGATAACTTTAAATTTTAATGTTTTTGCACAAAAGTATGACTGTTTTAGTTTCATTGCATGTTAAGCAATTTTTCCATGAAATGAAAATTTTGGTTAATACTTCTTGAGCCAATTTTAATTAATCTGAAAACTTGACTGCTATTTTACTGTTAAATTTAATACTCTAACAACAATCTTAGTTTACACTGTAAATATTAATGGAAAGGATTATTTTGCATCCTTGAGAAAGCCCTGAGCATTCCTGGTGTTAGGCTGGATGTAGATATAGGGTAGCTGTTGTCAGCCAAGTCTCTGTTGTCTGGGTACTGATCTCAGCTGGGCCAAGTCTCTTTCTGTTACCTGGGTCCCGATCTGGGCTGGGCATGGGAAGCAAGAAGCAGCCATGGGAGCAGGAGACCTCCCTCAGAAGGGGCGAGTGTTCAAGCCCCTGCATAGTTGGGGGAGTGAGGATCCGTGCCCCACCTCTGTTGAACCCCAAGTTCTCTTCTGCTGGCCCCTCTGCGACTGTGCCTGTCTTAGGTTGTTCCTCCCCGAGGAATCTTACCCGTCTTTGACTAACCAGCCATCCTCCGGGGCCAAGCAGGGTGATGTGAGGTACAGTTCTGTCTCCTTGGTAGCCTATGCCCCTGTGGCCTCCACGCCCAGCAATTGCCTTAGGATCCCCTCGCCTGCTGGCGGGGCCCCAGCATTGCACATATCTTGGGGAACCCAGGTTTCTTCTCCAGGGAGGGCCCAGCTCATGCCATTGGGCGAGAGACAGATCCACGGCACCAGCCACCATGAGGCTTCAACCTCAGCATGAACAGAGCTCAGGTAACAGCTGTGGGCAATTGGATTTTAAGAAGAGGGACCCTCTTGGCAAAAAGGGCAAGAGAGGTCAATACAGAATGCTCAAGTGCCTTCCCAGGAGGGAACAAATCCCTTCAATGTCCTTAAAACATTCAAAGAATTAATTTGTAAGTTTGTTTGGGATAAATGCACAATATACTGTTGTGAAGCATCAAAAATTATGAATAAAACTTGTAGAATAATACCATGTAAGAATATTCTTTGCTCTAGGTCATGACAACTTAATTTTAAACTGGCTGTCTCAAGGTTTGGAATGAGGAACCTAGTTAGCAAAAGAAAAGCAATTTACAGAAGCAGAGACAGCATGCTATCCAAATTACAGTTTTGGGTAAACACATTATCTAGAGTCCTTGGGTAACCTAGGTTAAACTTAGGCATGTTATCTAAATTTACAGTTTTGGGTCTCCAGAACACTGAGTTGACACGCTAATTGGAGCCCTCTGACCTTGGGATAGCTGTGCTGTCCTTCCCAGGTAAAGGAAAAATGTGCCTTCTAAGACCAGTATGAAAAGTTATAGTTTTTACCTGAATTAATTGTTACCATACTTCACTTTACCGTGCCCCAGGTGGTCTCTGGGCTGTTGGTTGTCTGGTTTGTCTTCCTCCTGCTGGGTTAGACTTGGAGAACTTCAATTTAAAAAGAAATCTTTTTCTTTTACAGTAAGTAACCTACAGGGTTACTTCCTGGATGTTGACTGATAGTGCTGCAAGGCCATGTATTTCAAGTTAAAGTCATTAAACATTTATGGTGACTGTACTTTCAGATTTGGTATTTTAACAGCAAATCATTAGATTATCCTATAAATATTAGTGGAAGATATTTCAAAATTTTAAATTTCTCCTTTTTATTAAATTTAAAATATTTTTAAACAGCATTCCCTTTCGGCTTATTTGCATATACAGAGGGATCATGGGAAGCCTTCAGTAACTTTTTTAGAAGAATTTTACTTTACTAGGATTCAGTTGCTTACAAAGATACTGGCTTCTTATAGTAGGTACTTTTATTTATAAAGTTAGTAAATTTAGTACAGTTTTATGTCTGATTCATGAGGTGCAAACGCTGCCCCACCTCCAGCCTAATTTAAAATGCAGCGGCGAGGAGCTTTTGTTATTTTAAATTACATCTTAAAATTCTACTGCTGTATTTTAAGAAATATCAAACAAAATAACTTGTTTTGCCCTTTCTTAGAGGCAAAAACTTAAAATATATTTATTAATTTATATTCGATAAAGCTTTCCATGTGATTTCAAGTATATTAAATTGGCTTTATTAAAGAATCCTTTAATAAGAGAAAATAAACTTTTGAAAACATTTCAGGGCCCATGAAATGTCCCAAAGTCATTCCTTGGTTATAGTTTTGAAATCTAACTTGAAAGACCATCAAATATATATGTGTATATATGATTTAAAGATTACATACCTTTTATAATTATTAAGAGATATCAATTAAATTTAAACTGATCTTTGTATTTAAAAATTTCAGTTGGGATTACAGAATTTATCCTCTTTTTTCAATTAGACAAATGTTGAAATTTTACTATAATTATATGATTTCTCCCAATTTATTTAACCAGAACTTTAAACTCTTAGCTGGCAAGTTAAATATTTAGCATTTCTCAATCAGTAACATTTTAAAGAATAAACTTCAAAAATACAAGACACAATCAACCAACAGATTTAATTCTGTCCTCTAGATTTTTCATGAGGGAAATTTAGCAATTTAGCAAACTCCCAAAGCCCTGGGCTGCCATTGCTCCCAAGGATGGGAAACTGGGAAGCAAGCCTGTCTTTAGAAGTTGCCACAGGCGGGAAATTTTTGCCTACCTGCTTGTTCTGTTGAGGGAAGGGAGGCTAGCCCTTCCTCCATTAGAAATTGCTTTGGGAAGCCAGCCTTAAGTTTGGTTGTCATAAGATGTTCTCCGGTAATTTTTTAACAAAACTAATCTTTTTACGGGCGAGCTGAAAACTCTGCCCTCTCCTGCCACCTTTGAATCTCTCCACACCAGAGGCGGACTCTGCAGCAGGGTTTCATTTCTTATTACAGATTTGAAATTCCAAATATAAATTAAGATTTTAATTTGAACAAGAAACCACATTGAGGTGACCATGGCACTATTTTTTTTTCCCAAAGTTCTGATTAACTTTTTGGAAAACTCTTAAGATCTAATGTACCTTTTTCAAGAAAACAAGGGTTATGTTCTATAATAACATGCAAAAACTGTAAGAGATTACCTTCTGAAACTTTAACTCCTTAAGCATGCAAATCAATAGTCTATAATAAAGTTTCTTACTTTTTTAAAGCCAAATCCTGCCCCATTAGCCTGGTTAAGAAAACGTTCCCAGTCTACTTACAGATCCGGAGAGCTAACTTTGATGTGTTAAAACTAAGTAAAATGCATTTATTCAATCCAAAGCAGGCATCAAAAAGAAAAACCCCAAATGCTCTCTTGTATCCATTTTAAGAGTAGGATTGGTGCTTTCCGCTATTACCTGAGTCCTGATCTATCACCCCAGGGAGAGCTTGCCAATCCTGCACTTTCCCTGGGTGGAAAGGCTGCAGTGGGGTTAAGGATAAGGCTCCTTGGGCCTACCTTCTCCCATGCCTCTACATTTACCTTTCCGGCACCTTTCCTTCCTCAGAAAAGCATGGACATGTTAAAAGATCAATACGGAGGTTTTTTTTTCTAGACTCAGTATGGCACATCTTCTCATTCTAAAGATCAATACAGAGTCTTCTTTCTTCTAGACTCAGTATGGCACATCTTCTCAATCTAAGTTCTGTACTATCCACCCACTTACCCTACTTATCCTCTATAGGGGGGTCTGCAGCACCCTACGGTGGAGTCCTATCCGTCCCGAGTGCGGGGGGGCTTACCTAGGGGAATCCTGTTCGGCGCCAAATGCTGGGGTCCAGCCCCAGCGGGTCCAGGGGTTCCCAAAGGTGTGGACGGAGTCGGCGAAGAATGTTTTACACGGAGACAGTGCTCAGAACTCTCTAGCTTTCCTTAGTCTCCGTGGATCTTCCTGTGCCTGGCTGAGGCCACAGAGAGAGATCCCGAGGCAAGCTGAGCCTTTATTTTATAGTGAGAGGTAAACAAGGTAGTGGTTTCTAGAGTTACACAGTTCTTGTGAGTTTCACTTGTTTTGACCATAGTTACACTTCCTGCACTTCCCTCAGCCCATTAGCTTCCCAGGTAAGATCTAGAGAGCCTCATAAGGTCAAGCCTAATTATGCTAAGAGGACTGTGCCCTCTAAGCTGGGAATTGTTTGTGACTTTGCCCACAGGCCAGTCCGAGGCTTAACCCTATATCAGTTTCCCACAGTCCTGAACTGAATTTACAGATTCTGCATTCCCTGAAGTGTGTGGCCAATGAGTTCTTTGTTAGCTGGTAGTTTCTGTTGTTGTTAAGTTCTTCCTTTCATTTTTAAGCCTGACTTTCTGTGGGGCACACCCAGATCAGTATGCTTCAGTGTTGAATCAATGCTTAGTCAGATGATTCATTTAATAACCGTACCTATAAGTTTTCCACCCTTTGCAACAGATCTGTGTGATAAGAACACCTTTGAACTTCAAGCAGTTTGTAAGAGAGCCTTAAGTTTCCTTGCCTCCTTGTGCAGTGTCTCAATGTCAGCCGTTTGCTTTCTCTTGTTTTTTGGGGGCCATACTCAAAGCCTTACACATAGACCAAACCTTTCAGAATCCCAGGTCTATGTTGGACCTTTCCAAAGTTCCCTAATATCATCAGCTTCTCTAGAATTGCCTTTTAAATTCAAGGCATAACTCCCTGGAATGAAATCAGAGCTATAGACAGTGATTTTATTTAATTTATTTTTTCAGTAATGACCTGGAAGTTGGCTCCCACTACCCTGCTATTTGAGGTCTGCGTCGAATGAAATAGGCACTGCACTCTAAGAATAGAGGTTTGGCAACATTCTGAAAGTCTGAACAAAATATTGACTGTGCTCGGGGGAGCGTACTTTTAATAGAACTCCAAAAGAGGGCGGTCATCTCCTCTGGTTAAAAGTCTAACAGCTTTTCACTGCAATCACACCACTGAGATGGGAGAGGGGGTGGGTAGAACCAGCCCAAGTTAAAATGGCACTGACCCCACTGTCCTCACCAGATTAAGTATTTTCTCTTGGATAAATGAGCTTTAGTCCATTCTGCAGCATTGATTCGTTCCCAGAGTTCTAAAAAAAATTAATTTCAGATATTATGTCCGTTTCTGTGTTAGTTTGGGGGTAGAGCAATTTTATAATGTACTTTGCAATCCTGGAGGTCAATTGCAGCCCTGCTTCTTTAATGTCAGGAATTACTGCAGCCACCTCCCGGCCTCCTTTTATTAAGTGTCTCTGTATCCTAACAGGATCCAGGTGACACAGGCCAACCCTTCTCTCTGATGCCCTTGAAGCTCCTCTGTGTCAACTGAAGTCAGAGTGATGACCATGTTGTCTCCCATGGGTAGCGCAACACATTTCCTTACAGGGATTTACTTTCTCAGTGACTTCAATCTCTTCTCTTTTATACCAGTATTGATCAGGATGAACAAATTTGTGCTGTGGCAACACCTTGAAATTTAATATAGCAGTGACTTATTTTTCACTTATATGGTGAGTCCATTTCAGGGTGATGTAGAGGTGTGTGTTTTATACAGACACTCGGGGACCCAGTGCAATGGAGGCTTCCCCAGGATGGAGCTGTACCATCTGAAACTTGAGCATCCTCATGTGCTAGGGAAAGAAGCACAGGCCAGTTTCATCACTCCTTCTGCATGGTTAAGCCTCGAAGTCGTTCATGCCAATTTCACAGCAAATTGCTTAAAATTAGTCACATGGCTTTGCTTATCTCCAAGGAAATTTAGTTATTTTTGCCTTCCTTATGACTAGAAAAAAGAACCTGCAATAGACTACACTACTCTTAAGCTGGATGCTTATTATTTATTGCAAAATCAGGTTTAAGTCATTTCCTCTGTGGGTAGTCTAGCATTTTGCTCTTTTATTGTGATCTACATACTATTCATTACTAGAGGCCCGGTGCATAAAATACGTGCACAGGTTGGGTCCCTAGGACTGGCCAGTGATCAGGGTTGATCTGTGGAGTGACCGGTGGGGCGATCAGGGGGTCCCCTCTGGCACCCATCTTGGTCTGCCTGGCACCGTCCACTCGCCACTCCCCCCACTGCCACCAGTGGTCACTTCCCTCTGCGGGGTAACTGGTGGGATGTTCGGGGGCCCTCGCTGCATAGAAAATATGTATAGAAAATGCAGCAACATTTGTCCTTTGTTCAGGAAAATCTACAAAAGTCCTGGCAGGTGTGGCTCAGTTGGCCATAAGGCAATGGGATGACCTATTCAAAGTACTGAAAGTGAGCTAAATAAATAAATAAGTAATAAAATGTTACCCTTTAATAGCCTAACAAAATAAATATTTTCTAAATATTTGAATATCCATAAAAATAAAGTAACATATTCTAAAATGCTTTTCGAATGTCAAATGAAATCTGCATTTCCCAAGTAAATGCTCTCGTATCCAAGCAAAGAAAAGTAGACAATTTTGTGTAGTTGAGAAAACACAGTAAAAAAAAAACCTAAGTTTGAATCTAATTTATGCCATTTCTTAGCTGTCTTATAATGCTTAAGAGTTATAGTCTCCATATCTTTAAAATGGGAATAAAAATACTTACATCATAGCATCATGATGAGAAATAACTATTGGGATATCTGTGGTACCTAAGTGCTTAGTAAATTTTCGCTGTAGTAAAGAAAATTATGACGGGCATTGCACTAAGAACTTTCTGTACATTTATCTCTTATTTTGTTTAAAAGCATTGCATGCATATTGATATGTTTATATCAATATGACTCATCCAATATCTTATATTTATAAGACACTAGAGGCCCGGTGCACAAAAATTTGTGCACTCAGGGGTGGGGGGTCCCTCAGCCCATCCTGTGCCTCTCGCAGTCTGGGACCCCTCAGGAGATAACGACCTGCTGGCTTAGGCCTGCTCCTGGGTGGCAGAGGGCACGCCCAATCCCTAGGTGCAGCCCCTGGTCAGGCTCAGAGCAGGGCCGATTGGGGAGTTGGGGCGCCACCCCGTCATGCACAGAGCAGGGCAGATCGGGAGGTTGCGATGCCACCCTCAGTCACGCTCAGGGTAGGGCGGATTGGGGGGTTGGGGCACCGCCCCCTGTCACACTCAAGGCAGGGTCGATGGGGAGGTTGTGGCGCCACCCCCTGTCACGCACAGAGCAGGGCCGATCAGGGGGTTGGGGCGCTGCCCACTGTCACTCACAGAGCAGGGCCAATCAGGGGGTTGGGGCGCTGCCCCCTGTCACACACAGAGCAGGGCCCATCAGGGGGGTTGCCGCTCCATACCCTGTCACACACAGAGCAGAGCCCATCAGAGGGGTTGGAGCTCCATACCCTGTCACACACAGAACAGGGTCGATAAGAGGATTGGAGAGCTCCCCTCTGTCATGCACAGAGCAGGACCGATAGAGGAGTTAGAGCACTGCCCCCTGTCACACACAGAGCAGGGCCGATCAGGGTTTGAGACGCCGCACCCTGTCACACACAGAGCCGCAGAGCGATCAGGAGATTGGAGAGCTCCCCCCTATCAGGCACAGAGCAGAGCTGATCAGGGAGTTGGGGTGCCTTCCCCTGTCATGAACAGAGAAGGGTGGATAGGGAGGTTGGGGCCCCACCCCCTGTCACACACAGAGCCGCAGGGCGATCAGGGGGTTTGGGCGCTGCCCCCTGTCACGCTGATCCGGTGCCAGGAGGGCTCACGGCTCTGCTGATCCCGGTGCTGGGAGGCATATTACCCTTTTACTATATAAGATAGAGGCCTGGGGGCTGGCTGGTTTGCCCTGAAGGGTGTCCTGGATCAGGGTGGGGGTTCCCCACTGGGGTGCCTGGCCAGTCTGGGTGAGGGGCTGAGGGCTGCTTTCAGGCTCGTGGTTGTTGACTGAAGCTCCCAACCGCTCCTTTTTTTTCTCTTTTTTTTTTATTTTATTCTGGACCAGCTTTAGGTCTGGCTCTAGCTCTGAGGCTTCTGCTGCTGAGCGTTCTATAATCGAAACAATGTATAACTCCAGCTCTGAGATCCCGGCCGTTTGTTTAGCTTCTATATTTGTTAGAATGTTTCCAACTGCCGGCTCAGAGGCCGGCAGCGCAGGTGGGGAACATTGCAGTCTGCAGTCACTGAAGCAAGCAAGCCTCATGTTCGCTTCCAGCTGCCTGGCTGCCGGCTGCCATCTTGGCTGACAGTTAATTTGCATATACTCACTGATTAGCCAATGAAAAGGGTAGCGGTCGTACGCTAATTACCATGTTTCTCTTTTATTAGTGTAGATTTTACTATAAGATCCCCAGACACTGCTAAGTTCTCAGTTCTAAGCCTTTGGTTGCTATTTTCACTGTAGTTTCACTAGTATCTAAAACCATGACTGGAAGGTGGCTGATAACCATAAGTATTTTTAGGGTGGATATAAGCAAATCATAATCTCATGTTAGACATAAAACGAAATCATGGTGAAATATATGGAATTACTAAAAACTCAATAAAACATAAGTATTTGTATTGTTTAAATTAACAGAGATTCTTTGGAGGTTTTATGTATTTTTTTTTAATTTTCATACTATTCCAAAGAGTTAGTCTTTCTATAGTCAAGGGGCAAACAAGATCTAGCTATTCTGGATTTTTACCTGGCATTAATCAGAACAATAGTTTGACTTTTGGCCATCATAATTTTAGCTGCATACACTCCCAAAATAACCTCACAATACTCAACCTACCATATGAGTTCGTGAGAGTTAGAACACATTATGGTATGTAAGCAATTATTGCTTTATTAAAATGAGACATTTCCCAATGGCTCACATCAATATCATTCATTAGTCCCTGTCCCTGCTTCTCCAATGCTCAGGAAGCTTGGGAGGTCACATATTAACCAATAAAATGAGAAAGTAAATCTAATTTTGTCTTATTATCTAAGTGCCAACACCCAGGTCAATTTCACAGATGCTCTATTGACAATGTTTGATTGCAGTAGAATAAGATGATGTTCTGAGGTATACAAATGGAAAGATCTTTATTCCATTATGTTAAGTAGGTCTTGGTGTTTAAATAAAATTTGTTGTTTAACTGACATAAAAATCACTGGAATGCTATTATATCATGACTCAGCAACAGAGTATAAATCAGTACAAGTTGACCAGGACTTAGACCTAAATTTTTGCCGTAGCTTCAAGCTTTTTAAGAAAAACTTGCAAAGGAAGTATTAAAACTTTTTTGACGTAACTTTTATACCCTGGGAAGATTTTCCATCCTGGCCTCTTGCTATTGTTCTTCGTTTCCAGTCTGTAACCAACGGCCTATCTCGAAGGTGTCTTCTCCCTGCCTTGCTAAAAGCACCCAGATAGTCTCTTTTCCTCTTTTACGGTGCCTTCTTTCCATAGCCTTTGCGTGCATTTAGTTGTTCCCAGTGTCAATAGCAGTTCCCTCCTCCCTGCAAACTGAATTGCAGTGAGGTCACTGGGTGCCAGGAAAAAGTTTCATGGGTCCTTCCCAGCCAAGCTGTTATTAACATGCAATATTTTCAAATCCTTTTCAAAGAGTAGCCTTAGTGTTATGTTGTTCTGAAATAAAATGAGAACATGTTTATGCAAACTCTGAGCTCCTTTCCTGAATTTCAGTATCAATAACTTCAGTGACAAATCATTGAGCTAAGAGGTCTGGCGAGGAAAGGTTAGACTTTATTTTAAAATTTCTTTCTTAAAAGTCCAAAGCATACCATTGCATGGTTTTAAACTCACAGCTCAAATAAAAAATCAAGTTGGGCAAGGAAAATAGTTTTTCTGTAAAAAAAGAAAATTCACATAAATAGAGAAACGCCGAATCAAGTGGAAATCTTGGCAATATGTAAACATGCTAACAAAAGTTATTTTCTCACTAAAGCCAGATGGATGCTCCTCACACTTAAGAAAAGGAAACTGTATTAGTACCTGAAAATCTTAAGCTTTATAAAAATGTGTAGATAAAAAAACAGAATGATCTAGGCAAATGCACAAGATGCAACATAGGCTAAATTTTACCCAGTCATAAAAAGTGGAAAATGTAAAACCAAACAGCAGTGGGTTCGAAAGCGTTTTTAGAAAGTGCTGAGTAGGTCCTGTTTGTTTTACCACCGCCAGGCGAACGAAGAACTCTGGACTCTGCACCAATCTCCCCCTCACTCTCCTACGGAAACATGGAGAGCATGCATGTTCACTGCCGGCCGGAAAACATCCACTCACGCATCCGCGAGTGACAGTGACAGATACATTACCCGAGAAAGAACTGTCACTGAATCTGTCAAATGCTTCTTTCACTAGATGTGTCGGGGCCAAAAACTTAGTCACAATAACAAAGAGCTAAATTGTGTCTTCAGTGGAAGAAGAGACTGCAGTCTCTAGTGTTTTGTTTTATTTTTTTTCACTTCTCAGAGTTCTCATCTGTTAGGTTAGGTGGCTCAGGAGGCAGCGCAAGAAATAGAGAGTCCAGTGGATCAGAAAAGAAAGGAAAGGAAAGTTTATTCTGCGTCCCCGGGAGACCCACGTACCCCCAAAGACAGGGCACGTGGATTCACGCCAACATGGAGGGGGGCGCTTTTTTTATACTGCGGTTGGGTGAGGGGCGGGGACATGAGCTGAGGTATTCAGTTGAGGAGGCTTCAGCTGCAGGGGGGTCAGCAAGGTATTCAGGGAGAAGGAGCCATCTGTGTCTGGCACGTTGACCTGTGAGAAATCCCAGGTCTGTGAGAAATTCCAGAGGAAGTCCATTGTCTCATCCCATGTCTGTATGTATCTGATCCTGCGCTCTCTCCGACCTAACATCATCCACCATCCACATATGCAGGCTGATCTATTAGCTGGGGATGGGAGGGTGGGGTCATTTCAATAGGTCCTGTTGGGTGTTTCCTTCCCACGTCCAGCGTGGATCAGGGTTCAGGAACTGGAAGCAGAGCCACACACAAATGAATATGAAAAGACAAGAGATAATTTGGAAATATTGGGGGACCAGGCGAGTAAGTCCAACTCAAGGGGAAGGACTTCCTCCAGTGCTCAGGCCTCACCAAGCTTTTATTCATCTGGGATGCACCCATAGCATAGCCCTTAGGCAGGTGACCCCTGGCAACAGACAGACTAGCCCATCAGCAAGGATTTACATAATAATAAATGGGAGAGTAGTTTCAGCTACCACTGTCTGGACAAACAGAGGTGGCGCCTAGCTCCGACCTTACCTTTGCTAGGGCTTCAAAGGCACCCTGCCTTGGGGGGGGGGGGGGAGTCCTCTGTCTATGCTTATCAGATAGTGAAGGCAATAAACAGTTTCCCACAGGTTCAGGTTCAGTTATAGGGAGATTTCCTTGAAGTGCTGGTGTGTGTGTGTGTGTGTGTGTGTGTGTGTGTGTGTGTGTGTGGCGGGGGGGTGGGGGGGAGGTTGGGGAGAGAGGGGGAGTTTTGTACCATTTGTTGCCTGCTTCTCTGGGACTAAAGAAAGTTTTTCCCATAATTTTGCTATGTCTTTTCCTTAAAACAAAAGAAAGGACAGGTAATATTTCACTGGGGTAGAATTGATTCTAAACAGTTGAGTGCTTTCTTTCAAATTAAATATGTTCTTATCCTGGGGGAAGCATCTGTCCTTCGGCCGAATTGAATAAAATGATAGGGCACTTGATGGAAGTAAGGTCTCTAGGAATTCTCTGGTCTCTTCCATCCTGTCTAGCAAATTGTTTCTTTTTATTCTAGCCATCTCAGAGAAGGAATGGCAGTGCTCACTCGGCTTTTTTCAAATAAATATACACCATAGTATCATTCTTATAAATATCAAAAGTAAAGTTTGTGTCCATGCCAATAAAGTACTCATTGTAGCACAAATTAAAATTACAGCCAAAGCTTTCCCTGAGTTATCAAATCTACTCCAGTTATTCTCTTGTCTCTGGATCCTTTCTTTTTTCTCTTTCTTTAACTCTTCGACAAAAGATCTCCCTTCTGAAGAAAGCATGCATTTATACTGCACAACTGAAACACTACTATATCGCAGGCTGTCATTTTGCCACGGTAGACCAAAGCTCTTATCATATGCTTGTAAAGCAAAACATCCAGTAGCTACTTTTTCTATGTGCAATTTAGTGGATATTATTAACTCTTTTGCTTATTTTTACTGTCTGGGCTACTGATATTTATTCAGTAATCTTTTTAATGATTGCTTATTCTTTCATTATTTTAATATTGTCTCCATAGTCTTAAATATTTTTGCTTTGTTTCATTTCTTTATTTTACTATATGATTTTTGCTTATACGGGAATCTAAAAATCAAAATAAGTAATCAAAACCGAAGCAGATGCATAGATACAGAGAACAAACTAGTGGTTTCCAGAGGGGAGGAGATTTGGGGCTTGGGGGGGAAAGGTGAAGGGATTAAGCAGCACAGATGGGCACTCACAAAGCAGTCACGAGGACGCAAAACACAGGCACAGGGAACGCAGGCAGCTATCCTGTGGTGGCTATGCATGTCGCCAGGTGGGCAGCAGACCCGCCAGGGGGATCACTTCGCAGGTTACATGAACGTCCAACCGCTACGCTGCCCCCCCGAAAGCAACACGACATTGAATGCCAACTGTAATTGAAAAATAATTTTTTTAATTTAAAAAATAACAATTCTGTATTGAGGACTTCATAACAAATGTGAAAGCAAAAGGCATGACAGCAATAGCCTAGGCTAGAAGCAGAGAAACGGAGATGTACTATCGTAAGGTTCTTATCCTCTATGTTGAGTCCTATAACATCACATGAAGGTGGGCAGAAGGTGAGGGAATTAAGCAAAGTCCAGGACCCAGACTACATCGTGGTGATTACAAGAGGGAATGGAGGGTGGGGAGGTGGGAGAGGATGGAGGGGGGGAAATGGTGATGGAAGGAGACTTCACTTGGGGTGGTGGACACATAATACACTGTACCGATGACGTTTATAGAATTGTATGCCTGAAACCTATATAATTGTGTTACTCAATGTCATCCCAATAATTTCCATAAAAATGAATCCCTAATAGAGCTAACAAACTAGATAACAAAACAAGCAGTTATGGCTAACAAATCAATGAGGAAATATAATCATAAATAATACTCGACTACTCCAAAGAAGTGCAGGAAAAGGGGGAAACAGGTCAACTGGAGTGAATAGAAAATAAACAGCATTATGATAGAAGCAGACGTAACCCTACTAAAATCATATTAAATGTTTCATTTTGTTCTTATAATTGTGCGTATGGTGACTTTTGCCATATGAAATTTTTAAAATTTTTCTGTACACTAAAAAATTGAGAGAGAGAGAGAGAGAGAGAGAGAGAGAGAGGGGGGGGTCAGGGAGAGATAGAGAGGTGGAGGGGTAAGAATCTGAACTAAAGCAGTAGCATTGGAAATGAAATACTGCATTTAAGAAATATTTCTCAGATGTGTGAGGATGATCACTTTGCAAGCTATAACCAACATAGCATTGCATGTCCACTGTAAATAAGAATACTTATTTTTCAAAAAGAGGTATTTCTCAGGTAGCAATTACAATGTTTAGAAATCCCTGGTGAGAAGGCCTGTGACATGAATATCTCCAGGACCCCACGACAAAGTGGATGTTTACAGCAGGTGCTCACTAAACGCCTGCTGATGAAATAAGCGCAGCTGTAGCACCAGGATGACCCAAAGGCTATTGCTTTATGTTGATGGGCATTTGGATCTCTTGCACCTCTTAACATGTCCAAAGCCAGGAGCCTTCATGTTGTCACTTCTGCAGTTTAATAATTGTTCAGTTGCTTTAAATTCAGCCTTTGGTCTACACCTGGGTTGCTTGTTTATTGTAGTCATAACCTAATTGCATCATCAACATCTTTTTTGGATGCCTTTAGCTTAACATTACCTGTGAGATCCATCCATGTTGGAAGCCCAGCACTGGGTGGGGCAGAGACGTGTTCTGTCTTGCTGGCCTGGAGTCTTCTGTTGTACAAGTAGAACAGTATCTTTGGTAGATGAGGCACAAGTTTTGTGTGGCGGTGGTACCAATTTGCCTTCCTACAAGTAACATAATTTCTCCAATAGCACATAATATTCTTCTGTTTTAGACTTGCTGGTGGATATAAAGGAGTATTCCAAAGTGGCTTTTTTTTTACTTGAAATATATTTTTTTTCAATTACAGTCGTTCTACAACACTATCCCAGCTTCAGATGTACATGCAACACTATACCAGTTTCAGGTACACAACCCAGTGATGAGACATTACATGTTTTTGCTTTAAAAGCAGGATTTTCCTGGTAAGCTACAGATTCATCCATATTTATTTTCTCTTGCACTTGAATACATCAGTTAAAGTATTTTAAATAGTTTTGAAATTAAGCATGCATAGTGTATCATGCTGGGATTTATAAATTTAGAAGTATTAGACTTCCTGCTCACCCAGAAAAAAATAAGTATACACTTCAATTCATATTAAAATTGACACAAATTGGGTAAGGTGTAAATATTTTAATGACATCAATGATTTAACTTAGAGATGTGACTCTTTATTGGTGTCTCATCAGATATTAACTGCTATATAATGATTCCCCACCCATGTGAAAGTTTCTTATAAAAAATGCTAACTAAGACTTTAAGTCTGGTACTGTCCATTCTTAATGTGTGATTGGTATGCACCATCATTTTAGAAGTATCACCAATCATATTTCCTACTATATCCAAATTCAGTATATGGCAGCAAATGAAACATCTGGCTGCCTTCCATGAAAATAATCTCTCTATTTGAAATAGTTACATTATAAAAACCATTAGATTTAGAACATCACTATATATAGGTGGTAACTTAAGACATCCTGGTTTAGTTAGTTGAGACTAAGCCAGATGGATTTTGACTTATCTAGAATAATAGTTTTATTAGTCAACAGTTCCTGTCTCCTCTACGTTATAAATGGGGCAGATTCATATTTTTAAGAGCACTCCTTCTTCCAGTGAACTTACTATTTTACCATATAATGATAATAATTTAATGGGAAAATGATTTAATTGACTGAAGTCAAATGGAAAAACAGAAACATGTAGATTTTTCTCTTAACCATAAGTTTTGAAAATTTTAAATTTATTTAACTTTGAAAACATTACATGAGTAATATTGGAACCATGTTTGTCATGGGATAGTGTGTATTTCAAGGGGAATAATTGCTACACGGGTATGGCTTGCTGACAGCTTGCTCTCAAGTGTCTTATTCCTGCTGTTTAATACTGGCAGTCAAGGAAAAATGATGTGTTAATTTGAAACAAAAGCAAGACATGCAGAAAATATATGCAAGCACAAGTAAAACCTAGAGAATTAATTGCTTAGTAAAGGCTTAAGTTACATGTTAGGTTAAATTAGCTTTGTCCAATGACTGAAATATTTTTCTTCTATATAAACATAGATATATAGTTAGATACCTAGTTAGAAAGAGCATTTGTTTTAATTAGAACTTGCAAACCTGTTTTCATTTATTAATTTAATTTTCGAGAAAAGAATTCTCCAGTGGACAATATAAATCTGAATAAATTGACTCATGTGTCCCAAACACTTTAGTATTCCAAAAAAAAAACTTAATACACATCAGTGCAAACTACTTTCTTATTTAAATCTCAAAGGATATACTTTAGAGCAAACACAAATTCCTACCAAATCACACTGGAATAAATTAAGTTAATAAGAATAACAACTTGTATCTTAAAATATAGCAATATTTTTAAATCTTTGTCAAAGATATGAAAGATTGCAAACTCACAGATCTAATAAATACATCAGATCATGAATCATTTCTAAGATTTGGAATTATATGCTTTAGACTGAATTGACTGCAGTCTTGAATTTGCAGTTGATTAAAACATTTTATTTAAAATAAATAATTTCCAGAATAATACATTTTATTTCCAAGTTTAAACATAATCAATTCCTTTAATTTATCCATTATTCAGGAAAAAATATACTCTATTTATTGCTTTAACATATATGCTTACTGCCTACTAGAGGCCCTGTGCATGAAAATTCATGCACTGGAAGGGGGGGGGGCCCTCAGCCTGGCCTGCCCCCTCTCACAGTCCAGGAGCCCTCAGGGGCAGGAGGTGACCTGGAGATCAGGGGAAGGGGATGCCCCCATCACACCTCTGCTGCTGCCACTGCCAGCAGCGCAAGCCTCGGCTGGCCCTGGTTACCTGAGCCTTGGGCGGCCCTGGGTGGCTGGGCAGCTGCCATCTGAGGATTGCCTGTACTTCCGGCATTGGCTAGGCAGCCAACATCTGAGGCTTGCCTGTGCATCAGGCCAGCCCTGGGCAGTTGGGCAGCTGCCATCTGAAACTTGCCTGCACCTTGGGCCGGCCCTGGGTGGCTGGGCAGCCACAATCTGAGGCTTGCCTGTGCCTCGGGCTGGCCCTGGGTGACTGGGGGGCTAAGGGGACTGGGGGATTCCGGAGGCAGGTACATAGAGCAGCCAGACTCTCCTGGGGGACGAGCCCGGCCGTGCTGCACACCTGCCGCCCTGGCAGGACTGAGGGGACTGGGCACTGCCATCTTGTGGCTGTGGGTGCCGCCATCTTTGAAGGCATGGCAGTCAATTAGCATATTTCCTTGTTAATTGCTGTGGGCACTGCCATCTTTGTGAGGGCATTATGTTCAATTAGCATATTCCCTCTTTATTAGATAGGATACTTTATCACATGTCTATAAGTAATGTGTATCTTACTTTCAATTATCTAGTCTGTTCTTTACCTATGTTCTTATTAAGTGGTCTATTACATTCATTTGTTAGAATTTTTAAATATATTATAGCTGATTTTTGTCAAAGATATGTAGTAAATCTTTTTCTAGTCTATCAATTGTATTATTTTTTTATTTGTTAGTGTCTTGCTTCATATATAAATTGAAAATGTTTATGTATTCACATCTGTCAATTTTCCTTTACATTTTGTGAGGTGAATAATGCACTTAGAAAGCCTATCCTCTCCTGATATGATTAATAATATTTTCCATATTTTATCCTAGTCTGTGTTTGTTTTGAATTGCATAATAATATTACTAAATAATAAGCAGTACATAAAACCACAAAAGTAAATGCAAGCATTTTCTAAGTACCCTGTTACCCAAAACATTATTTTTTAAATGTAAAACAACAATGGAAATAATTTGTCTTTACCACGTATGGCTATTGAGCCCTTGAAATGTGACTAGTGTAATCAAATAACTGGGTTTTATTTAAAATTTTTAGCTAATTCAATTTTAAATACAATACAAAACTGCCATTTTCTATTCATTATAGAGGTAAAAGGATATATAAATTTGCAGGAATAATTACATACCAATGGAATTATATAATAAATTAATATTTTTAAAGATAAAAATATTTTATTTCATGGGCCTTGTAAATGAAGGTAAGTTGAAAAGAAACATAGCATCACTAAAATTCAGAACAGTGTTTTTTCAAACCTAATATTATTGCTGCTAAAAAAAAGTGTTCTGTTAGTTTAACAAATGACTATATAATACATTAAGGTGTTTGGAGTCAGAATGTTTATTTGAAAGTTAATGATTTTTATGTTTTTATTGATTTTTTAAATTTTTATTTTTTTAGAGAGAGAATAAGGGAGGAGGAGGGAGCTAGAAGCATTGATGAGAGAGAAACATTGATCAGAGTGGCCTCCTTCATGCCCCCTCCTGGGGTCTAGCCTGCAACTCAAGCATGTGCTCTGACTGGGAATCCAAGGTGTGACCACTTGGTGCATGGGGCCATGCTCAACCACTGAGCCACACCACCAGCGGGGCTGAAAGTTATTTTTAAATACATATTTCAATATCAGGTAGTATCCCTTTGCTTTCTGAAATGAAGCTATGATTCTCTCACGTTTTCCATATTTTCTCTCACTTTTCTGTATATTATACTGCACAATATTTATATTTCACTGGCAGCCATTATTCCTCTAGTTATCTAGTTTTTTATTGTTTTTATTATTTGATGTTTAACCAACACATATTTTTTCACTTAAAAATGTAATTAGAGGCTTAATTTTATCATTAAGTATATTTACCCAGAATATTCCATGAGTATATTCAAATTTGAAAATACCTTCCCATTAAAACAACCCTCTCAGCGTGTGTTATATAGTCATGCGCTGCTTAGCGATGGGCATGTGTTCTGAGAAATGCATCTTTAGGCAATTCTGTACTTGTACAATCATCATAGAGTGCACTCACACAAGTCTAGATTGTATAACCTACTACTGTAAATTTACCTGCTGTACTTGATATGGCTGGCAGCAGTGATTTTGTTTCCATCAGCAGCATCACAAACACGTGAGTAATAAATGCCCTGCTTGTGGGGCAATATGATGTCCGTGACATCACTAGGTGATTGGAAATCTCTCTGCTCCATTAAAATTGTATGGAACCACTATTGTATATGCGGTCCCTTGTTTAGCAAGCGATGTTAAGAGGTGCATGACTTTAATATTTGCAGGTCATATTTTCATCTTCCAGAATTTATACACATGGTTTGAGTTGAGGCTTTGAATGATGGTTAAGAGAGATCTGAGTCCAACCTCATACATAAGTTATTAACAGCGTGTGAGCACCAGGCCAGCCCTGTCACTCTTCCTTTCATACCTGTCTCTACGTGGTCTCCACTTTCCATCCTCGGTTATCAGGATCCTCTCCAACTAATCATCAGTTGATTATTTGTGATTTTTTTCCTGTATTTTTTAAAAAATATATTTTAATGATTTTTTACAGAGAGGAAGAGGGAGGAATAGAGAGTTAGAAACATCGATGAGGGAGAAACATCGATCAGCTGCCTCCTGCACAACCCCTGTTGGGGATGTGCCCACAACCAAGGTACATGCCCTTGACCGGAATCGAACCTGGGACCCCTGAGTCCCCAGGCCTATGCTCTATCCACTGAGCCATACCAGTTTGGGCTTTTCTGTATTTTAGTTGTATTTCCAGTTTGGTCCTGGGAGAGTGTCTGTGTAGCTCCCACCTACTCTGCCTCCATTTTTGAGTACCCAATAATTTTATTATACAATTGATTTTATTATGCTTCATATGCTATTTTAATTGGCCAGAACTCCATTTTATAACAGGAGAGTACTAAGTATTTATATATTATAAATATTAATATTAAGTGCTAATTAAACACATGCATGCTAAGCAATTAAGAATATGTAACTCTCTTCCATTATGAACATATCTTCTTCATGTCTTCTAAATTCAAATTCCACATTTCTCCTGATGTTCAGTTAGAAAAGTTTTCAAATAGTTCCTGCCTAGAAAATTATATTTTCTGAACTGATTACTAACAGAAAAAAATATTTTCTATTTTTCTGAAATAGCCCTTTTCTTGTTCCCTTTTTCCATCTCCTGATTTCATTGCCTAACCCACAGCAATAATTGTACTGGAATTATTTTTCATACAATAGTTCTTGGTCATCACAAACATACTATTTTTAAAAAGTTAATGGGGAATAGTGGCTAACCTATTGATATATTGAAGCAGCTTTTTAAAAGTTGTATTGGATTACTCTCTTACTAATTGTTATTACACTTTAGCTATTTGGCTATGATAAAATGAGACAGACTAGTACAATCTCACTACATAAGCACTTCCATATGATTAAATACGGCTGTTAAAATATGTAGAATCAACTTAGTGCTGTATATATATTGACTTGGTCTAACAAGTATTAGAAAAATAAGTTTAGAGGTTTAATTTTAATATTTCAACTCTGAAATGTGTTTTTAACAGTAAATGCAATGTAATAGTGGCACATTTTTTTACCTGTGTTCATTTTGTTGGAATGTTTTCAACATTCTGATATTCTTCACTTATCCTTTGTAATTTCAGAGCAATAAATTGCTTCAGTAAGTTTTATGAGATAGATTCAATGTCTACATTACTTGAAAGACTTAATGGTTCACAGAAATTCAGAGATATATTTTATGCTTCTCTATTTAATATCTACTTCATTGGAATTGAAGCCAAAGAGAAACTGGTTTCTTATTATATCAGTGACAACAGTAACTGTGATAGTAGAACTGAGATTCATAAATGCATTCAGTTATTCGAGAATTGTTTTTTGTGAGACTACATTTTTGTAGGCACTTGGGATATTATGATATACCAGTGAACAAATGGATAATCATGCATACATATCCTGCTATAATGGAGATCATATTTTAGAAGGTGTATGTGTGTGTTGTGTGTGTGAGTACACTATGCACTGTGTTAGGGAATAAGTACTGTACAAAGAAAAACGAAGCAGGAAAGTGAAGAGTGAGTACATGCAGGAGTTTGTTTTTAAATAGGTTGTTTAGGAAGAGCTCACTGAAATGCTAGGATGGCATAAAGTTGAACAACATGAATAAATGAACAATGACAATACATGGTAGAAATTCCAGCCAAAGGTAATAGCCAATTCTAAGATAATGATGGTGCCAGATGTTGGAGGAATGCCACAAAGGTCACTATATATGTCTTTGAAAAAGTAAGGGGATGAATAGTAGGCAAATCTGTAAAGGTAATGGGGGACCAGAAAAGAGAAATGGCATAATATAGTTCATGATTTAAAAGGATGATTGTTCAGCTATGATAAAAAAGGACCAATAAAGACAAGAACAGAATGAGATGAGTTAGAAGATTATTGTAATAATTCAGGCAAAAATAATGATTAGATCATCTCTGTGATAGAGTCACTAAGAGGTGTTTTTATTCTACGTACATTTTTAAAAGTTAGAGCTAACAGAGTTCACTGGGAGATTAGAAATATGTTCATAAGAAATAGAGTGATCAAAGGTGACTCAGAATATGCAGACTTAGATCTGTAAGACCTAATATGCAAATTTAACATATGCAAAATGAGTGTCTAATCACATAAATGATTAGACACTCATTTTGCATATGTTAAATTTAAGAAAAGTAGGAGGCATTTAAATGGAGATTTTAAGTAGGCAGTGGATAGAAACCTAGAGCTCATACATAGAAGTTTGAAATGACAATACATGATTTGTATTCATCAGCATACCAGATGAATTACTACCCAGGAGACTGAATTGGATCACCAGTTGTCTGAATGTCAATAGAAAAGAAAAGAAATCCAAGGACTTTGTCTTGGTGCACTCCAAATTTAACAGGTGGTTTGGATAATATATGGAGAAAGAAGAGCCAGAAAGAGATCAAGAAAATTAAACAATTACAGTGTTTGGAAAGTCAAGGGTATAAAGTGAGAAAGCGTTTTAAAGAAGTGTGAAGATTTAAGTCAAATATGCTAATTGATCAATAAATTGAAGGCAAAAACAATAACCATTAGATTTTCAAAGTGGAGATTATTGTCCTACTTGATTATGGCTTTTCAATCTTATTTGTTCCTCATTTCCAAATGGAAAATCCCCCAAAGTAAGACACATTTTAAGCCCAGATCCAAAAGGTAAAAAAATAAATTGCACTCATGAATGGGAGGACATCAAAATTAAGATTGGAAAAAAGTGGGGAGCATACAGGGATAGAACGAATTATTATGGTCAATTTTATAAATTTCACATAACCTCAGATTCTATAGATATTAAAAAGTTAATAAAATAATATTATGGACTTAAGGCTCAATTATCAGTTATTAGAAATGGAAATGAAAACAGTAAGATACCACTACTTATTTATTGGAATGATTGGAATTAAAAAGATCATAGTAAGCATTGGCAAGGACATGGACCACCTGGAATTCTCATACATTGCCAGTGGAGATGCAAAATGGTACAGCTACTTAGACAAATAGGTTGTCTATTTGTATCCTCATTTCTAAACTGAGTTAAATACCCTGAGGAGGAGTTGAAGATAAACAGAGAAAAGTGAGCCTTGGTATTTCCAGGTTCATATAATTCAACAAATATTCACTGTGTTCTTATTTTAAGGAAATGTGCTGGGACATACAAAGAGGACTGAGGACCATTTCTTGTTCTCATGGAACTTACAACCTAGTGTGGAGAAAATTCACAAATATAATTGCTATAAGATATGAATTTGTAGTTACTACAATTGAAGCACAATTATGGTTCTAGAGCAGTGATGGCGAACCTATGACATGCGAACTCATTTCTTTGGTCAACGTGAAAATCATAAAATAAAAAGGTTTATGAAGGCCAAGAAAGGAAGGAAAGGGATGCTGAAAGCCTTACACTTCCCTTTGTTGCCCTAACTCATATTTTGCTTCCTATATTGGTGTAAACATCACTTCCTGGTATTTTTTGCCTCAGTAAATTTGATTATAAATTAGAAAGAGTATCTGCAATCAGATAGAAAAACATTCTAAAGGTAGAGTTAGGAGTTAAACCCAAGTCTTTTATGACCATTGTCACACATGCCTTAAAAGGCCATAGCAATACTAATCATATCAAATGAACTCTGTATTATTATTCATTTTACCTAGAAACACTTTTCCAGTTAAATATTCAGTGGGAGAAAGTAAACAAGCAGAAAAAAAAAAAAACTAATCCAGGGAAAAGGTCTTCTCTTCTCGAGTTACAAAAGCATGTTGACTTTAAATTCTCCAATTATTTTCAAAAATTAATGAAACATGTAAATAGTTACATATTTGCATCATTTATTAATATAATACTGAACATAGTTAATTCTGACAAAACTGTGCTCATTGCAAACAATGATTAAATGGGCAACTCAACTCTCAACATCTCAGCTGAGTTGCAGGCATCAATTTTTAAAGTCAGTGAATTCATAGCATGATTGCTTATTCCAGTTAAACAAATCCCTGCCATAAAATTATGTTCAGTGTAATAACAACTTAAGCATTATTTAGATATGTCATGGGCCTGGCAAGCTAATTTTTAGCTTTGAAGACAGAATGTTTACCAGAGACAATCTTTTACAACTACATCTCATTAGGAAATTGAGAACTTGGGAGATTCTATTACTCTTTCAGAGATTCAGAGATAATTAGTGAGACAGCCAGGCTTGTACCTACCAGAATCCTTGTCTTTTCACCTTACCTCAGGTTCAGATATATATACAAACCAAATGTTGTTCTCTCTGTTTCATCATGAGCCAAGTTGGTTCTAGGGTGACTCCAGCAGTGGCACCCTGACCAGGATGGGCCAGGGAAAGTTGTCTTTTCCTAGTGCTCCCACAATCTCCAGGCCGTATCTGTCCTGCTCCAGAGCTAAGCTGGAAGATAAGATTTCCCTAATACTTCCTTAGCCCTCCTCTAAGGAGAAAGTGGTTTCCAATGTCACTAAAGAAAGTTGAAGTGAACTATTTTGCACTTGTTTATTTAAAAGAAACAATTGCAGTTTGCAGTTTCTCACGAATATGTATGTAATCTATAATAATAAAAGTGTAATATGCTAATTAGACCAGAAAGCCAAATGACCTTCCAGAAGTCCTTCTGGATGAAGCCGCCATGACCATTAGGGGTGATCAGGAAGGCAGGTGAGCAGTTAGGGGGATCAGGCAGGCAGGCAGAGTGGTTAGGGGTGATCAGGCAGGCGAGCAGAGTGGTTAGGGGTGATCAGACAGGCATGCAGAGTGGTTAGGGGTGATCAGGCAGGCAGGCAGAGTGGTTAGGGTTGATCAGGCAGGCATGCAGAGTGGTTAGGGGCGATCAGGCAGGCAGGCAGATGAGTGGTTAGGGGCAATGAGGCAAGCAGGTGAGTGGTTAGGGATGATCAGGTAGGCAGGCAGATGAGTGGTTAGGAGCCAGCGGAATCCCTGTGGGATCGGGCCTAAACTGGCAGCTGGACATCCCCCAAGGGGTCCCAGATTGTGAGAGGGTGCAGGTCATGCTGAGGGACTCCCCACCCCATGCACAAATTTCATGCACTGAGTCTCTAGTTGTATGTATGACTCAATTATGTAGAAAATGTTAACATGTAATGACCTTGCTTTTCTGAGGTGAAAGAAACTTTTGGACTTTTAAGGAGTAACCAAGACTTGGCATATCCTGGGAATGGATGTGTGTCTTTAGTCTTCAGTCCCAAGCACTAGCCCTCATCATGATCACTATGAGAACAGATGAAATAGTGTATTTTAAATTTGGCTCTTTAGTGTGTTAGGAAACAGATTTCTTTCCTTTGGGGAATAATGGCTAATTATAAGTATGTAAAAGTTTGTGGCCTGGCAGAGAAATGGAATATAAATTACTTACATTCTGGATTAAATGATAGATCTGATGGCATAACATCATTCTTGTTTATTCTCAACCTTGTTATCTCCTCTGAAGAAGGTATTAATTTATTTCTACTCTTTTGACTCCTCTGATCTGTGCTTCAGCTTCTCTCTGGGTCTGCTTTTATAATTCTCTCTAACTTTGCTGCATTTTTCACGTGAATTTTACACTCACAACTGATTGGATAGTCACCATACATTTGGGAAGATTTCCTTTGCTTGACACAGGAATAGCATGTCCCTTTTGTCTGTGGCAGTCTTTAGATTATATAAGCTGGTTTTTAGTCCCATGTGGCAAGGATAACAAGGCCATATGACTAAATCATGTCAACCTAAACATAATTACGGTGATAATAATGATAATAGCTAAACTTTATTAAGTGTTTACTATGCGCTAGCCACATTTTCAAGCAATTTGCCTATATTTTTCCAAGCAACCTTAATGACAATTCTATGAATTTGGAACTATTACTATGCTCTCTGGGTTTAAGCAATTTGCACAAGATTACACATATACTAACAATACTTATTAGTTTGTTAGTAACACTAATTACAAATAAAATAATACTTATTTTATTTTTTACTTGTAGACAAGAATATTGAACACAGTATTATTGAGTTCTCTCCTGGGTTACCCAGTACACAAAACCAATGAAATCACTGAAACTATTAAGTTAATTTATCTGTGCATTATTGTTAGTACTATAGTACTCTATTGCTTATATTTACTTTCCTAAATTATGAAATATCCATGTCCACACAGCTGCAAGTATTCCGAACTTCTAATAGAGAAAAACAATAACAAAATTTAGACATTATAGCTGTTCATTGCTTCATTTTTCTTGGTATTTCTACTCTTTTCTATAGGCAGCAGCACCACTTCTTGTATAGAATAATCATCTACCACCCTGTGTGCTTCTCGTTACACTGAAGTCATATAGCCACAGTAATGGACTTGTGATCCAATCCTGGACAATTGTATGAACCACGGACACAGGTGTTAGCCAAAGGATGAGCCTGAAGCGCAACTTGAACACTTAGAACCTTTCCTTTGATGTAATACAGTGTATATGGAGACAAAGAGGAATCATTTCCCTCTTTCTTTTGGAGCAAGTAGGTTGAAACATTGCAACCTAGAGTGTGGGGAGCTGATATAGGGTTAAGCCTCGGACTGACCTGTGGGCAAAGTCACAAACAATTCCCAGCTTAGAGGGCACAGTCCTCTTAGCATAATTAGGCTTGACCTTATGAGGCTCTCTAGATCTTATCTGGGAAGCTAATGGGCTGAGGGAAGTGCAGGAAGTGTAACTATGGTCAAAACAAGTGAAACTCACAAGAACTGTGTAACTCTAGAAACCACTACCTTGTTTACCTCTCACTATAAAATAAAGGCTCAGCTTGCCTTGGGATCTCTCTCTCTTGTCTAGCATGTTTGATGTTGGTTTCTTTAAAATGTAGGGAGAATTGCAAGAATACAGAGCTGAGGTTATGACAACACAAGAGCAGATGCAGTGCTTATATTCAAATGCCACACCGATTTACTTTCAATGTTGGTAACGACACTGTCAAGAATTAGTCAAATATGTCGTTAGTAGTTGGCAAAGATTCCCATCAGGGCCAGAAAAGAGATAATGAAAAGAAATACACAACAGTATTAGACATGGCATTTAGTAAATTTTCCAGAATATTCATATATTATTTTGGAAATAGTAAGTATGAAAATTAGGTGACTCTATTTACATAACTCATTTCTTTTTCAAATTACTTTTAAAGAAACATAAACCCAGTTTATTTATTCTCATTAGAGTGTGGTTTGGTAAATTTAAGTTATCTGTATTTTTAGTTTATTCTTTTTTATAAACTTTTGTTTATGTATTTATTTTTAATTGAAGTTTGCCACTAAGACATAGGTAGAAACTCCAACCATACTATTACGTAGGCTAAGAGCATTACTTTTTGGTGTTTTGGTAAACGCCTATAGAGAGGAAAAGTTTCTGTGTAGTGTAGAGAATGAGATAATACATTGGAAATAAAAAAAATGAGTCTTATTCTGGTCTACCAACTCACTCTGTAAGGTATTTTATGTTTTGTAATTTCATTGTTTTTAATAATGCAAACTTACAGAGTGAGGAATCATTTGTTCATTCTTCATTCTTTCATTTAGACATTGTCTGATTCAGTGAACAACAAATTCCTAAACAGAACTCTAAAAAAACACACTATTATAAAGAAAGCATGAATAATGTGCACTAATCAGTTAACTAATACACAGGAAACCAAAAAACCCACATGCTCCTTTCTTAGTACCCCACCCAGGGATTTGAGAAGCATGAGTACAAATAATGTAAAGTGTAATATCCCTTTCTGGGCCTCAGTGAAGCAATTCAAGTATTCTTTATCCCCTCAAGCTATCATTTTACCACAAGGAACAATCTTATCTAATTAGTGTTCATTTACTATCTCAAAGTCAATAACTATCCATGGAACTGTGATTAAAAGAATCCCTAGATTCATTTCCTGAGAACATGATCAATGAATACAAAGATGGGAATTTGAGAATTCCCCTTTCTTGTAAACGAAACTTTATCATATGTACTCATCTACCAAAGCTTGTATCTCTAAACCCTAGACAGATTAAAAGTTTATTGTCTAAAATTGATTGGGTCTGCTTTGAAAATTTAATCTAAATCATCTCCTAATTTGATTTTAGAAATACTTAGTTTTGTAACTTTTTAAAAAAGAAATCAGGCTTTGGCATGCTAAGTTCCCAGTAGTACTTTTCAGAGATATCAATGACTGCTATAGAATAGAATGGAATATATTAGGCCTTGTCCTTTAAGTGAAAATAAACAGTATCTTTTTTTGTTTTTATTATGTTAACCCTTTTTTTTAGAAAGAAGGAAATGGATTTTGTTGCAAAATCACACTTAGAAATTCTGTCTGAAACTAGTCAATTCCAACTGATAATCTTGATCCCAAACTTGCTGTAGCCTACGGTGTTTTATTTCATTAGTATTCTGCTCTCTTATTTTAGAAGATCTAGAGATAAATCATTGATTACCAAGGTTAGTAGCTTTATTATTCAAAGGAAACATTGAAAACAATTATGCAGACATCATTTACACAGGCTTTCCATCAAACGAACCACTCACTAATGTGTTTGCTTTGAAATGTGTTTCGCATTTACTCCCATGCCCAAGGGTTTGTCATAAATCCATTTTACTCATGAAAATTTAGGCTACCACTCTGCTTTCTTGGCATTAAAACGAATCAATACTGCCAATTCTTGATTGCCTATGTTAATGAAGTGTAATATTAATGCAGATATTTCAAAACAGTGGCAAAATATCATATATATTGCTTTGGAAGTCTATTCCCCTAATGTTTCTCTTATAGAATCTACTTTAGCAGATAAATTTATAAATTATAAAATAGTGTATAATTTATAAAGTAGTATGTGTAAATTATAAAAATTTTATAATTTTTAAACATGTGGCACAAAAGAAAGAGGAAGTCATTTAGAGAGCTGACCTTCTGGATCTTTCTGAAAGGTTCGTTGTTATTGCTGAGGCCTAGGAATAAAGTCATAGTCTAAGCATGAATTGTCCTCCCACCTAACCCATATGTCATTAATAGCAACATGACACACATAATTTCCTGCTAAAAAAGTACTATTTTTATTTTAGTGAAAGTTGACGTTCTCAACAGGTCTATAATTAGAAATACATAAATGTATGTGTGTCACTAATTGTGTATTTATCATGCTTATAAAATAGAACGCTCTTTTCCCCAATGGTTGCCTGCACATAAATAATTGGAATATACCTATGAGATAAAACTGGGCTCCTAGTGTGCTGTCACAACCATATTTTTGAGACTACCAGGCCTGAGTCTTAGCAAAATTATCCAGTTAATTCAACCCTGAGGGTAGCTATTCAGCTGGTTATCCTTTACAAGCTGGCATGTTTCTATTACATACCTTGTTGGAACTATTAAAATATATATTTAATCATGTTATTAAGCATTTGATTTTACTAGTACTATATGCTGAGACAAGATGTAAAATATCAAGATACTTAAAATTATTTTTTCTTAAAATAATACTATATATAAAATATTTAGTATTTCTTTGTACTTAGTTAACCTACAAGTAATTCAGAGTCATAAGGTTTGAGGATTTAAATGATTAAAAATTATATTATAAACTATTAATGTATAAATTAGTATAATTATTATGGACACCTTAAAAACTATGCTTTTTATATTTTTAATCTTTAGATTGTGATCATCTTCAGCAGAAAAAAAATTAATAAGGAAAGATTTACCTATTAGAATGTTCAAAACAGCATTGTTTATTCCCTGGTGTAGCTCAGTTGGTTGTGTGTCATCCCTTCCACTAAGAAGTCATAGGTTTGATTCCCGGTAAGGGCACATGCCTGGGTTGTGGGCTGGATCCCCTATAGGAGTCATGCAGGAGTCAGCTAATGGGTATTTTTTTCCCTCTCCCTAAAAATCAATTTAAAAAACTTAAAAAACAACAACATTGTTTAAAATATTAAAATTTTAGAGGAAAAAGTTAATGTTCAGCAAAAAAAAAAATGGTGGATTACATAATTTATGGTTCAAGGGGATATTTAACTATAAAATAATTAAATCATATTTTATGCATTATGATATGAAACTATTTTGATATTTAATAATTGACTGATTTTTCAAACATAATTTTGAAGAGAGTATATATTTATAGACTATTTCTACATATAAATATGAACAAAATGGTCAGGAATGTAATGAGTGATAATTTCTAGATGGTGTTTCCTTATAGTAGTCTAACGTTTGTATAATGAAGATTTATGGTTTTTACACAATGTAATCACACCCCTTCTGTATTTATAAAAAAATTACTTACTGTACTTAACTGATCCATCAAAGATGGTCCAGTTGACACCCCTTTATTATTATAGTAATAGTAATATGAGCAACGCATATCCTGAGACCTGGAGTGTGAGATGTAATTATTCAAAGGAAAGACAATAAGGGCTGTTGTGAATAAGGGGATATATTATGTGGAAGGCCAATCAGATATTAAGAAACATGGCTCTTTTAGCAGTTGGAAGAAAGTCATACAACTGCTGTGTATAAAATAAGGCAAGTTATGGGAGCCCTTACAAAGTGACAGATTATACAGAAATACAGACAACATTAGTGAATTGAAATTTTACTCCAAAAAGAAGCTAAGACCTTTAAAGGGTTTTTCAATGAGTACAAAAGCTAATTGCATCAATTGAGTACATTTTTGCTCACACCTGCAAATTGTAACTGTGGCTTGTTTTCTTATGCTAAGGATCAACACTTAGAGAAAATAAAAAATGAATTCTGACTCAGGCCTTTACTCATTTCTTCATTTGATAGTGTAGTGACAGAAAGGCAAGCTCTGGAGTAGTTCAGTGGTTGAACCTCAACCTATAAACCAAAAGGTTATGGTTCAGTTCCCTATCAGGGCACATGCCCAGGCTGTAGGCTGGATCCCCAGTAGGGGGCATGCAGGAGGCAGCTGATCAATGATTCTCTTTCACCATTGATATTTCTGTCTGTCTCTCTCCCTCTTCCTGACTCTCTGAAATCAACAAAAAAAATTTTTAAAAAGAAATATGCACCTTTATGTTCATTGCAGAACTATTTACAATAGTCAAGATCTGGAAATAGCTCAAGTGCCCATCATTAGGTGAGTGAATGAAAAAACTGTGGCACATTCACACAATGGAATACTACTACTCCGCTGTAAAAAAGAGGGAAATCTTACCCTTTGCAACAGCATGGCTGGACCTGGAAAGCATTGTGCTGAGTTAAATAAGCCTGTCAGAGAAAGACAAGTACCATCTAATTGTACTAATATGTGGAATCTCATGAACAAAATGCAGAACAAGAAAAATAGATACAGAATCATAGATAGAGAGCAGGTGGAAAGCTGTCATGGATGGGAACTGGTTGGGAGCATAGAGAAATGGAGCAAAAAAGAAAAGAAGAGAAAACACTCATGGACATGGACAATGTGTGGGACCATGGGGGGAAGTGGTAGAGGAAGGGGGAGGAGAGTACAGTAAGATAAATGATGATGAATGGAGACTTCACTTGTGTGGTAAACACACAATACAGTGTAACCCCAATAAATTCAATAGAAAGGAAAAGAAAAAGTAGTTTACAATTCTTCACATAAACCACTGAGCTAGCACTCTAATGAGGAATCCAAAAAGAATTAGAATGAAGTGAGAGTAGGAATTCGAGAGGTTAAATGATCATCAAAGGAAAGCTAGACTTTGAGTTTCTAATGCAATGACAGGTTAGCTTTAATAAATTTAAAGATTTGCATTTATGCAGAGAACATTTTTGAATAAAATACCTTATGATTAATTTTTAAACCTGCTAAAATATATATCTAAAACTTAAAAATGCAATTCTAACTACAAATGAAAAACTGTAATGAAAATTAATAATTATGAAATTAATAATAATTAAAACATGTATCAAAATGTCTGAGAGGTAAACTTTTATTTCAAAGGAAATATTCTTTAAGAAACAAGAAAGCTATTGAATTCAAACTTTAAAGTAAGACATTAACTAAAGGAAAGTAGATGAAGTAAAGAGAGTAGAAAGAAGGCTATGCCAAAGAATGGGATTAAGTAATTAATCAAATGGAAAGCAAAGTCCACAAAGCCAAAAGTCAGCTCTCTGAAATGCTTTGTAATATGCACATATATGTCTTAAGATTCGTCAAAATAAAAAAATAAGAGATAAAGCAAATAAAGTAGTATATATTAAATATAATTAAAACAATAATATTAATGAAAAAGAAAACAAATCACAGAGATAATAAAAACAAAGGAATATTATGAATTGATTTGGGCTAATTTAAATTTTTCAAAAATATTTAGTAGCTGGGAAAATACAAATCCCTAAAAAATACCCCGTTATTAAAAACATGAAATGCCTGATACCCATTAAAGTAAAATTATGAGCAGTTGAAATCTTCTATAACAAACATACTAGCTTCAACTACTTCACAGCCAAATTCAATAAAATATGTGTGAAACAGTTATCTTTTACACAAAATCTTAATCAAAAAAGTAGAAAAGGGAATATCCTTAAAGAAAAAATTTAGTATTTATAATAAATATACACATGTCACACAATATTGAAATGATAAAGCCATTTTCTCTACTATAGTCAAAACAATTTCAAAGATGTCCATAATCCAACCTTTGGCATTGTCACTAGGAGAGAAATAAAAGTTTGAAAGGAAAAACAAAAATACTATGATTTGCAAATGATAGGGATATCTATGCAGTAATTCCAAAACAATTTAAGACACATTGTAAGTTTAATTTTTCTTTCCTAATTTTTATACATTTTATTGCCTTTTCTTACAAAGACTTCCTGTAAAATGTTGTCTAGAAATGTCGGTAGTGGCTATCACTGTCTCACTGTTGTTGGTCTCATAGGGAAAATTTTCAAAATTCTGTCTTGAAACACAATGTTTACTTGAGTATTTATTTAATATATCTTTTATCAGATAATATATTCCCATTCCTTTTTTATGCATGACGGTTTTATTTTTAATGAATTGTTATTGAATTTTATCAAATAATATTTCTGCAAATTTTAAGTTTCTTATAATATGTTCATCTTCATACTGTTAATATTATGAACCAAAATATGTTTTATTTTTTTGTTTTTTTTGTTTCTTTTTAAGTGAAAATAGGGAACTTTAATTTTACTGGATGGGGAAGTAAATTCTGTTTTATTTTTAAACTGCTTTTCATCACATAGTAAAGTTGAATATGCGATCCATTAGACTCTTTTTATTTTATTTTATTTTATTTTATTTTATTTTAAAGATCTTTATTGTTGAAAGCATTACATTTGCCCCCTTTCCTCCCCCACTGACTCCTTCTAGCCCACTCCTGCCCGCCCCCCCCCCTCAGGCCTTCACCACCCTATTGTTTTTGTCCATGGGTTATGCATACACGCATACAAATTCTTTGGTTGATCTCTTCCCATCCACCCATGCTCCCCTGCCTTCCCTTTGAGATTCTACCATCTTTCCATGCTTCTGTGTTTCTGGATCTATTTTGTTCATCAGTTTATTTTGTTCATTAGACTCCACATATGAGTGAGATCATGTGATACTTGTCTTTCTCTGACCGGCTTATTTCACTTAGCATATGTATCCTGGAAAAAGGGAATGTGCACATGTCACTGGAAATATGCAAAAAAAGGTTCATTAAAGTATTCTCCATAATTGCCAAAATGGTAGAAAATAATTCATCATCAATCAAAAGTACAATGGAAAAAAACAATGTCGTTTCCATAAAGCAGTGAAATGTATGTAGAAATGGAGAAATTTTCAAATCATGAGCAAAAACAAGAAATTCACTACATATACTATGATTTTATTTTTATAGTTTTAATGGTGGTAATGTTAACTAAGTAGGTAGTGAAATTATGAAGAAATGCAATAGAATTAGCAAAATATTAGTGACAATGATTATCTTTGGGAAGATAGTATAGGCAATGCTTTGGGCTTACTGGTAATACGCTATCAATTAAGCTTGATATATAAGTTTTTCATTATGTCTTTTAATTACTTCTATACATTTATATACTTTTCTAAATTAATGCTGTAATATAATAAAAGACCTTAAAATAATAAATGTGTGAATATATAGCTGACTAAATAATAGTGAAATTTTGTTTATATTAGAATAAAACAGACTGTAAAAAACTAATATTTTAAAAATAGATTTATCGCCTATAAAATAATCTGCTTGTACATGTTCTTTGACATTTTATTACAGATTTTCATTGTATATTATTCATTTTTAACTTGCTTTTGTTGATCTTGTTCACCAATTTTAGGCTCATGATGAGGAAGACCCTGTCCACTTTGTTCAAGAAAGTGTCCCATTCCTGTAGGATATTGCCTGGTTAACAGTGTTTGCTCAATATATATTTGTAAACTAGTGAATGGGGTAATACATAAAAATGGTGAATATAAGTGGAGAAGTTACAATTATCATCAATTGGTTCTCCTCATATTGACCCTTACACCTCATTATTTAGGAACTAGTGGCCTGGTGCACAAAATTCGTGCACGGGGATGGGGGGTGTCCCTCAGCCTGGCCTGCACCCTCCCCAATCTGGGACCCCTCGAGGGATGTCTGATTACCGGCAGTCCAACATCCCTCTCGCAATCTGGGACTGCTGGCTCCTAACCGCTCACCTGTCTGCCTGCCTGCCTGATTGCCCCTAACCACTCTGCCTGCCAGATGCTCACCCCCAACTGTCCCCCCTCACCAGCCTGATCACCCCCAACTGCCCCCCTGCCGGCCTGCTTGCTCCCAACTGTCCCCCCTGCCAGCCTGCTCGCCCCCAACTGCCCTCCCACTGACCTGATCACCCATAACTGCCCTCCCCTCTTGGCCCCTAACCACTTCTACCTCAGCCCCGCCACCTTGGCTTTGTCCAGAAGAATGTCCAGAAGGTCTCCTGGAAGGTCTCCCAGTCTAATTAGCATATTACCCTTCTATTAGTATAGATAGAGGCCTGGTGCACAGGTCGGGGTCGGCTGGTTTGCCCTGAGGGTGTCCCGGATCAGGGTGGGGTTCCCTTGGGGATTGGGCCTGTGGTGGTTTGCAGGCCGGCCATGCCCCCATTGGGGTGGGGGTCCCCACTGAGGATGGTGCTAGTCTGGGCGAGGTGTTGGGGCAGTTTGTAGGCCAGCCATGACCCCCTTGGGATGAGGGTCCCCCTGGGGTGTGTGGCCAGCCTGGGTGAAGGGCTGAGGGCTGTTTGCAGGCTGGCCATGCCCCCCAGTGGGGACTCTCACCTCAATGGTGGCATGGCCAGCCTGGGTGAGGGGATGTGGGCCGTTTTCTGGCCCCTCCCTTGGCAGCCGGCCTGGGTGACCCAAGCCTCCCGTGAGCTCAGGCCAGTTCTGTGGCCTCTGCCCACAGGTCCCTCTTTCAGTGGCTGGTTAGGGGGACTGAGGCCTCCTGCTAGCTCCAGCCTGCTCTGTGTCTGCAGCCCACAGGCTCCTCCTTCGGTGGCCGGCCCAGACGGGCGAGAAGCTTAGCTTCTTCCGTCGCCGGGGGCGACTCAAGCCTCCTGCCCGCTGAGGCTGGCTCCATGGCTGCTGCCATCTTTGTCCCACTAATTTACATATTCCCTCGTGATTGGCTGGGGGTGTCACAGAAGTATGGCCAATTTACATATTTGTCTATTATTAGTGTAGATACTTAATTTCTCTCTAACCAAGAACACATAATATAAATAAATTACACTGTATTCTTTAGCCAGAAAATGAACAACAATAACAATATTGAAAATATTATAGGAATAAACTGGAAAGTATAAGCTTATTTATTTCGCTGACTTTTTGCAGCTGCATTTCAGAGTTCTCTTTGAATTATAGCCCAATTTAAAGGAGACATTAGCTTTCTGCAATGTCTGCAAAAATGTCTTTCTGCCATAAAACATTAAAACATCCCACTTTCTCCTGGGGGGACTATTATTTCTCAATTTGTTATTGCAATATCGGAGACCATAGCTGTGAGTGATAATCTCAGAAGAGGGAATAAAATTACCGATACATTTTTTTTGTAATGATAAATGCCTTGCCAGTAGACTGATTTTATCCCTTTTCACAGCGGCATCAACTCATTTTTCTGCTTAACTTTTTTTTTTGTTGTTAATCCTCACCCCCAGGATATTTTTTCCATTGATTTTTAGAGAGAGTGGAAAGGAGGTAGGAGGGGGGAAGAGAGAGAGAAACATTGATATGAGAGAGGCACATTCATCGGTTGCTTCCCACACACGCCCTGACCAGAGCCTGGGATCGAACTGGCAACCCAGGTATGTCCCCAATTATCATCAATTGGGTATCAAACCCCCAACCTTTCACTCTAACCACTGAGATAAACTGGCCAGGACTCGCTGCTTAACTTTGTCAGAAATATTCAGATGGTCTCTGAGCATATACTATAATTTCAGTTTAGAACTTCAATGAAAAACTCAGACCTTTATTTCGTTCTGCTAATGATTAAAGAGCAACAATCCAATTTCAGAAAGGTTATCTCATAATGCCTGTTTTAGTTTTGCATTAGGATTTCTTCATTCTCTCTCATTAGTTCTGAAAAGGAGAAACCACTGCCTGGCAAATTTTCCAACCTCCCTTTCCTCATTAAAGCAATTAATGAATTTGATACTATGGCTTTAAACTGCTAAAAATGTTAAAGCTACTTGCAGCTGCCATATTTGCATCAATATTGGTAAGAATGAAGTCAGACATATACACACCTACCAACATTATACTAATTATGCACTTCCTGAATATATTAAAGACATGGTGTTATGTGAGTGCTTATATATCACAAGGTAGTGTCCACAAATTGTATCCCATCTTCAGGATCAGCTCCCTGAATTATACAACTCAGAGAGCGAGATCACCAGAGTTAACACTGTTACATGCCCAGTGCTAACCCAGTTAGTTTACACCAGGAGACACGAACTAGTAGTGCATGAGTCCTCTTCCCATTACTGGTCCTCTTACTTGAGTTGATACGATACGTAAGTTTTCAAGCATTATATAAGAGACACCAAGGGAAACATTGGCATGTTTCCAAGCAAAGTAGGTCTGACTCTTTCGAAGGAAAATGTTAAATAAGGCTGAGAGAGCTATAAAAAGCTCTTCAAGACTCCAGGCACCCACAGAACTGTTTAGAATCCAAGAAAAGAATGAAAGGGATTCAGTGACAACTCAGCATCTTGCAGGATTTTTAATTCTTGGCCCACATAAATAAATGCTCCTCCCAATACTGTGCAAGAATCTGACAGCGAAAAAGGCCAAAGACTAATAAAGAGGACTAAAGCAAATTTTCCCCTAAGAGCTTCTATGGCATCAACATAGAGCCTCCTGGAAAAATAGGTAATGGGATAGAGGTCATATGTAACTGGTTAGAGCTGAGATTTTGCATAAATGCAGATGCGAGTTATCACTAAATTTGAGCATTAATGGCTATATGATCTCTTTGTTCCCACAGATTACTTTAGCCTAAGGAAATTTCTGTAGCACTTATTATTTATAACCATATTCATATCCAAAAAAGTATAAGTTCAGGCTATAGCCACTCACATTATAGAATAATTAATTAGATTTAATTTTTATGAAAGTTTAAATATATATGTTTCTTTGTAAGTAAATGCAAATTGATCATGCAATTCAAATGTTGAAGATTCGGAGAATTTAGGCAAATTTTACCACACTCAAACATTTTATTTTCTTTTACACATTTTGAAAATTCTAGAATATTTCAAGCGCACAAGAAACAGGACAGAAAATATTAACAACGTGTATATACTCACTGACACAATTTTGCAAATGCTTATTTGAATATTTACTCATATCTATTTTTAAATAATAAAAAAATAGAATTCAGTTTAAAAAAAAAAACCTTTCTTTCCATCATTTCTCCCCAGAGGTAACTGCTATCTTAAAGTTAGCTGCTTCATGGTCTGTCTTTTTATACTCTTCATGTCACTATGCTTGAACATATGATATAGAGTGTTGCCACATGTGTTTAAACTTTTTATAGAGGATGCATACAGTTATCTTCCTGCTTTGGTGTCTGAAGGAATTTTCTGTCTGTGGAAGTGTTCCACGCCTGCTTTTTTAACTTTAAAAAAAATCTGAGGGTATTTTCTGTCTGTGGAAGAGAACTCAGCTCATCCATAGCAGGTCAGAAGTGCTGACGAGTTTATACCCTGGAGTTTGCTGGAAATATGAGGCTAACAATCCAACCAGGATGTCATAGTCATTCTTGCTCAGAAGGAGAATAAGTAGTAAATTGATTGAAAAATATTAACTACGTAAGATGCAGAAGGATCTGAAACAGCAAAATTCACAAAGGTGGTTTGTGTGCACAGTCTAGGAGCCCTTGAGGGAGAGTGAGGTATGGAGTGGAAACCTGCCCCCAGGATCAAGGTTCTAAATGACGCTCAGTTCCATCTTCCCGCTGCCTCCCATTTGCTTGCTGATGCATCTATTCCGCAAGCATGTGTTGATTCTGTTATATCCACATCTGGAGGGTTCCTGGGGAAAATGAGCAAGAGGTGGCTACAGCAGTAACCCACAGTCTGACACACCTTGTATCGGTTTCTTTCTTTCACATTTCCCACTCTTCTTCCTGTGCTTATTTTACAAACAAATGTGCTTTCGTTACTTAACCCAAAACCTGTACCGAATTTTCTGCCTTTGGGGTACCTCAGACTAAGACAAGTGGTCTAAAATGCACTATTTGCACTAATTCTCTTTTTATTTCTAGCCATTTGTTTTCATGACCCTGGCACATAAACAGCTGCATCCCGAGTCCTTTGACATTCCAGAACAGTCATGCTAATTTACATCTCTGTGCTTTGGCCTGATTGCACAGGACATGCGCACGCCTGTGCCTGCTCTGCTGTCGTTACCCCTTCTGGATGCCCTTACCACATGCCTCTGAGGTCCTACTTCTCCTTCAAGATTCTACTTCATCTTATTCTTAACGCTGGATTTTCTGCCCCAATTTTTCATAATACTTGGCCAATTGTAGGACTTACTACAGTGTTTTGCTAGATGTGCTATCATGCCATTACACACCTGTGTTTCTCCGTAAGCTATGAATTCCTTGATTGCATGAGCTGTGTTTCATGCTGCTAATTCTGTATAGTTATTGTAAATGTCATGTCAATATCTGTGTAACAGACCAGTAAAAATCTAATTAAATACCTATTATAAATTATTTTTTATAATTTTGTGGGCCAGATTTAACTTATTAAACAGATAAAAAGTTTTGATTGCAGTTTTTAAATTGCAATGTGGTAGATTGAATTATTATCCACAATTGTTTATCTTTCTCCGATAATCACACCCTTGTTTTGGCTTCTTCATGTAGATTGTGGATTTTAGCTATGGGATCTGTTTGGGACGAAGGTATGTGCATGAAAATGAGCCACTTATGAATCAAGGCTATAAGGGGACTCCTAGGATTCTGTTTTTTGTTTTTTTTTCTGTGTGTGTGTGTGTGTGTGTGTGTGTGTGTGTGTGCCTCTGACATCACCATGGGAACAGCTTCCCTTCCTGGCTGCGAACAGGTAATCCAAATTCACCTCCAGTAGGAAACCTAATAGTCAATTTTATCATGTAAAAATGTTCATCTAAAAACATGAAAGGATAAAATAATAAATTCATTGTTATTACCACTTTCCCTAACTTCATTATTTTTGCCAATTCACTTGATTGAATAAATTATCTGTAGGTTCAAATCAGCACCAGCCAGCTCATGTTTTCACACACCACCTCAAAAAGGTGAATGATCATCTTTCATGACTCCTCAACAAAGGAGTTAAAATCAACAAAAATAGTAATATTAAAAAGCTCAGGATATTAGAGGAGAGAAGTAGCAATTATTTTCCATTGACTTGCTGTTATAGGTTTATCACATAACCAGCTGCATTCCATTCAAATAATTCAGAATTGCCTCTGGCGCTGGGAAACTAATTATGCTCTTTTTTATACTTAATAAATCCCATAAATCATAATGTTTAATTTTGTAACACAATATTTTACCTTGTACATGATTGAGAGAAACGTAGCTTTCCTGGTAAGAAAGTAACATGACAGGAAATTATGAGTAAATTAAAAGTCGCTGGTCTATGCATTCACATTACCATTAGATCATTTTATTGCTTTGATCACTTGATGTCCATGTTTAAAGCCTTGCATCTTTCTCTCCAGGTACATATTTTTTTAATTAAAGCTAAAATGCCACCACAATTCAAAAGTGGAACCATAGCAACACAAAACAGTTATACCCATTTCAAACCAAATAATTCTGTTCAAGTTGGTTTCTTTGACTCATTCCTGCATTTTAATATGAGGCAACCAAAGGCCTTTCAAACATAGTTATGGGAGAATGTAGCCAACCATTTAAAATTCTATGTGAAGGAGGGTGAGTATATGGTTTGCTTCTATTTGGGTTTCATTTAGGTCTCAAAGGTAGAATCAAAATGAGTTATTGAGGAGTTTCAGAATATTTTTATTGGGAATCTGGAAATACTTGTATTCCATTACATCTTCTTTTATTTTTTTTAATTTAAATTCTTTATTTTTTAAAGTATTACATATGTCTCCTTTTCCCCCCATTGACCTCTCCCTGGCCATGCCCACCCCCAGCACATGCCCTCACCCCCCTAGTGTCTGTGTCCATTGGTTATGCGTATATGCATCCATACAAGTCCTTTGGTTGATTTCTTACCCCCCACACACCTTCCCTCTGAAGTCTGAGGGTCTGCTCCATGCTTCTCTGTCTCTGTATCTACTTTTGTTCATCAGTTTATGTTGCTCACTATATTCCACAAATGAGTGAGATCATGTGGTATTTATCTTTCTCTGACTGGCTTATTTCACTTAGCATAATGCTCTCCAGGACCAAACATGCTGATGCAAATGGTAAGAGTTCTTTTTTTTTTCTTTTTTTACAGCAGTGTAGTATGCCATTGTGTAGATGTACCATTGTTTTTTTAATCCACTCATTTGCTGATGGGCAATTAGGCTGATTCTAAATCTTAGCTATTGTAAATTGTGTTTCTATGAACATAGGGGTGCATAGAGCCTTTCTGATTGGTGTTTTTGATTTCTTGGGATATATTCCTAGAAGTGGTATTACTGGGTCAAATGGGAGATCCATTTTTAATTGTTTGAGGAAACTCATTCTGTTTTCTACAGTGGCTGCACCAGTCTACATTCCCACCAGCGGTGCACAAGTGTTTCTTTTTCTCCAAATATCTACAGCACTTGTCTTTTGTTGATTTGTTGATAATAGCCATTCTGACAGGTGTGAGGTGTACTTCATTGTTGTTTTGATTTGCATCTCTCAGATGATTAGTAACTTTGAGCATGTTTTCATATGTCTCTGGGCCTTCTGTATGTCCTCTTTCAAAAGGTGTCTATTTAGGTCCTTTGCCCATTTTTGATTGGATTGTTTATCTTCCTTTTGTTAAATTGCATGAGTTCTCCATAAATTTTGGAGATTAAACCCTTATTGGAGATAACATTGGCAAATATGTTCTCCCATGCAGTGGGCTCTCTTGTTGTTTTGTTGATGGTTTCTTTTGCTGTGCAGAAGCTTTTTTTTGTATTCAAATGATTTTGTATAGTTCTGAATTCAGTAATTTTCCTCTATTACAAGAATGTGAAACCTACATTTATAAGTTATGCAAAGTACACATCAATTAAAAATAGCCCAGCCCGAGTGGCTCAGTGGTTGAATGTCAACCTATGAACCAGGAGGTCATGATTCAATTCCTGGTCAGGGCACATGCAAGCTCAATCCCCAGGGCGGGGCGTGCAGGAGACAGCCAATCAATGATTCTCTCATCATTGATGTTTCTATCTCTCTCTCCCTCTCCCTTTTTCTCTGAAATCAATAAAAATATATTTGAAAAAATAGAAATAAGCAAAAATAGGGCACTTGTCCCTCTAATGCTTCAATATTTTCTTTCATCCTTTGACTTGGAAGTATTGAAAACTACCAATGCAATGTCAACCATACAGAATTTGCCTGAGTATCTAATGACATCATAGAGATATTTAAACTGCAGATAAAGAGGATCTGTCAGGTTGTCACAGCTTGTTCTTATTCCAACAAAAGAAACTTTAAGCCTTCTCAACTGATAGTCTTACAGACTCAGATACTGGTTTATAATTTTCTGTGATCATTAACCTTTGCTTTTTTCTTCTGTTTATATAGGCATACTCCTTATTAAGTACCTGCTTGTTTGTTTACACAATGTAGGTCTCACTTTGAATGCCTACCTGCATCACCACCTCCTGAAGTGAGATTCAACAATTTAACTGAACTAATTTTCAGGACTAAATAATTGAGTCAATAAAATATGGAGCAATCTACCAACTTCCCTTCTGAAATGACACAGCAATTCCACAGGAACATGGTGATAATTTGGTGATTCCAGCCTATCACTACCTTAAAAGAATCAGCTAACAGCTTCTCTGTTTCAGTCTGATCCCATACAGGTAGCCCCTGTCAGCAGGAAGCAGTTACTGAAGACAGATTGTCCCCCTTCATCAACCTTAAAAGATTTTAGGGATGGAAGTCTCTGAACAGGGAATGAGACAGACTGGTAAGCCAAGACAAGCAGAAGAGGGAAACTGAGACAGATAAACAGCAATTTGCAGCCATCTCGTGTCCCTAAACCTGGGACACATAAGAATAAATGGCTTGCACTTCTCCCCAACCAGAAGGTAAATAGATTAAATCACCCTACTCGGGGACAGATAGCAGAATCCAGTAGTGCCATTTGCCAGCCACACCCAAGGACAGATGAAGTTAAAAGAATAAATCTCATCTTGGCACATCCGCATAAAGCTGATGAATATCCTATTGAAATCCTCCCCTAACACCTCCCCTAAATGCCTAGCCTTTAAAACCCCTCAAAAAACAAAGGTCACAGTGTGTGCTCTCCTTCCCAGGGCAGGCCCTGCTCGCCTATTTCTTCCCTCAGAGGCATGCATCTCCTAAGGGTCCCCATGAGGATTGCAAAGAGGACAATGGGCAGTGACAGTTCATCCCAGGCAAACCCCCTGAACCTGTCCCCAAAGCCTCCTTTTCTCTGACTCCTTAGTGAGCCAAAGCAGACCAGCCTGGGCCCATTTCCCAGCCCTTTCATGGTTTACTGTCCCCAGCTTTAATAAACATCCTCTAAAAATAAAAAGTAAAAATAGGGCACTTATATTAAAAAGTCATTAGCTGCTTTATAAAATTGATATTTCCACTTGTATATAGGTCATTGTCATATTTTATTAAGTATATTTCAGGGATGGAATTATTTTGGCTTTATTGTAATCTTTATCATGTTCTTATTTGAAAACTAGAGGCCCAGTGCACAAAATTTGTGCACTGGGTGTGTGTGTGTGTGTGTGTGTGTGTGTGTCTCAGCCCAGCCTGCACCCTCTCCAATCTGGGACCCCTCGAGGGATGTCCGACTGCTTGTTTAGGGATTGGGCCTAAACGGGCAGTTGGACATCCCTCACACCATCTGGGACTGCTGGTTCCCAACTGCTCACCTGCCTGCCTGCCTGATTGTCCCTAACTACTTCTGCCTTCCAGCCTGATCACCCCCTAACCACTCCCCTGCCGGCCTGATCAACACCTAACTGCTACCCTGCCAGCCCAATAGCCCCCAACTGCCCTCCCCTGCTGGCCTGGTCCCCCCAACTGCCCTCCTCTGCTGACCTGGTCACCCCTAATTGCCCTCCCCTGCTGACTTGATTGCCCACAACTGCCCTCCCCTGCAGGCCATCTTGTTGGGCCATCTTGTGGCCACATGGGGGTGGCCATCTTGTGTGTTGGAGTCATGGGCAATTTGCATACTGGCCGTGACTTATTAGCATATCAGGGCTAATTAGCATATTCCTTTGTTATTGTGTTGGAGTGATGGTCAATTGGCATACTGGCCATGACTAATTAGCATATCTGGTCATGACTGTGAGGGTATTGTGGCCAATTTGCATATTACCCTTTTATTAGTATAGATAGTGGCTAAAAGGACCTCTCTCCCAATACCCTAGTGTCAAAGCTTCTTAACTACCATCTTCTATCCTTGGCCTGTTATTACCAGGAGCCAAACAATCTATTATCACTTATGGAGGCTTACTTGTAAAATGGCAAAATTATAGATTTTTTTCTAGACTCTTATTTTTCCACTTCTTCAAATTTATTTCCTAAAAAACATCTTTGTCAATCAAAAATTCATATTCCTTTTGATTCAGAAATTTACCTTAAGGTACTTATACTGTAAGTTATTCTTGTACTTGTTTACACAAATATATTTTTTCTTTTATAATAGGGAAAAACTTTTTACCTAAATGGAACAAAATAATTAATCTTGGTATATCCTGCACTTACAAGCAATAATTAGCTTTTTATAAAGTTATATCAATAGCACACATTATGAGATCAAAAGAGCAAGATACACAGTGCGAGTGGTTCTCTTCTGTCCCCTTCTATTCAATATGATTATTTGTTTGTCTTCTTCTCTTTAGGTTAATTGCATGGACATGAACAGGTGTCTAAGACAGAAACCCAGTCTCCTTCGCACCTCCTTACCCATCCTTATTACTGGTCAGAAAGTTTGGTGAATCTTGTCTCCAAAATAATTCTCAAGCTCTGTTCCCTTTGCCTCATTCCAGCTGTCACAACTCTCTTAAGCTCTATGGCTCTTTGCTGAACTTCTGATCCCCATACAATAAACTCCTGACCCCTGTCCTAGAAAGCAGTATTTTCTTCAGGTTTTTGATGAATTCTATCCACTGCCTCCAACAGTATTTCTAGACACTTGATTATGTCAGTCTCCTCTTTCAAAACCTTGAATGATCTCATTGATGAAATGCCTAACTTCCTGCCTCAGCTGGCTTATTCAGCAGGGGTCAGCAGGGGTCAGATGTCTCTAAGTTAACAAAATGAAACTAGTGGAGACATCCCCTATTTCATTTGGACAGCTGCTCCTCTGAGGGTCTGTTTCCCTTTATCTCTGCACATTATTAAATATGCAAAGTCAACTTTAATGTCACTTTCCTTTCATAGCTGTGTCTGGCCAACGCTTTCTGCATCTCCTACCCAAGTTTACATTAAACATTCCTTCTTCTGTGTTCAGAATACTCCATATATATTCTTATAATATTTTTTTATCACCATGTATTTTAGTTTTCATTTGACATGTCTGTCTTTCTCCTTCAAATATGATCTCCATGAGGGTAGGGAGTATAAGATTTACTTTGTATAATTCTCAAGGTTGAGGTCCTTCACAAATTAGAAAGGACCAAAAAGTAAGATTATGAACAAAGTGCTTCATAGACAGAAAAGTGTGTGGTTAATTCAGTCTTAAAATCTAGGGGAATGTATTATGCTAAGTGAAATAAGCCCTTCAGAGAAAGACACATATCACGTGATCTCACTCATAGGTGGAACCTAATGAACAAAATAGATCCAGAGACATAGAAGCATGGAGCAGACTGCAGAATCTCAAAGGGAAGGGAGGAGGGGGAACTGGAAGAGATTAACCAAAGAATTTATATGCATAACCATGGACACAGAAAACAGTGCTGTGAAGGCCTGAGGGAGTGAGTGGTGGAGGGGCATCCATGGGGAAAAAATGGAACATCTGCAATCCTTTCAATAATAAAGATAAGTTTAAAAATATTTAGGGAAATGGTAAATGCTTCACTGAGGAGACAGTTTTTCAAATTAATCTTAAAGACCAAATAGGAATTTCCAAATAGAAGATAAAGGAGTGGAGGGTGAGTTAGAGAAATGGATTTTAAGCTCAGGAAGCAAGCATCTGCACCCTCATATGGAGGGTGGCCAATGTTGGAAATTAAAGGCTGTCACCAACAGCGAATTGCTTTGGATGAGGAAAGGTGGGGATGTAGGGACTCACACTGTAGACTGAGCTCACAATGAAAGGCATGCTCTCAATGGCAATGTACGGTCTTGGGATATTATCTTCTGGGATGTGGGAAGTCAGGGATATTTTTGTGTAGAATATTAACATGATTTATCTTAAATGTGTTACTAGAAAAAATAGTTCTGTCAGTTATGTACAAAACAGCTTGGAAGACCAACTAGCTGGAGAGAGGACACACTTGAGGTTGCCTAAAATACAGAAGGTAGAGAGGATGAAACACCGATTTTGAAGAGATGTCTACAGAGTTTGCAGTTTGTGAACTCTGCTGTCTTGACAAAGTGGACAAAAATTTCCCAGACTTCTTTTCTGGCTAGAAGGTTCACTGGTCCACCCACATGCTCACTTCCTCATCTTTAACTTTCTTCTGGAAGAAAAACCCAACACCTCTGACTCTCAGTCTACTAGTATAGTAGGGACTCCCAGTCATGTATATCCTCCAAGCTTTTCTGCAGCTAGCTTTCCAGCAGCACATGCCTTCCATAGGATGGGTCTCTGTTCATCTTTGTTTAATAGTAGGCTGTGAGCATCTTGGGAATGTGCCTGGGACTTGTACTGCAGCCTCTCTTTTAAACAAAAGCATTGTAGTGAAAGTAAACTTTCACTGAATTAATACAGAAAAGGACTGACAGAGTATTTGTAGTAAATATGAGCTACCACATGGTTAATACAACTGAAATTGTTATTTTCTTTTCAGTCTTTCCAGCTTTGACTGCCTTTGTACTATTTTGACTCAATAATTTGAGATTATGCTTTTTAATGATTAAGAATACAAAATGAATTGTTAAATTTTATTTAATAAAACACATATTGTGTGTTTAGTGTTACATCTTCAGAAAGCTGATGTAGACACAGCCATGAAATTTTAATTAAATTTTCTATCATAAAAGCTGTTTAAAAATTGTTCTGAGGTTGCATTCTAGAAAGCTCACACTGAAATAGTGCTGACAATTTTCAGGCAATTAATGTATAATAATGAACAAAATAAAATTTCAGAAGATAACTAATTCTTTTATTACTGAATTAAAATTATGGAAAATTTTACATTCTGCATCTGGTTAACAGATATGTCATATTCCACATATATTACTTTATATTCTTTATTATTTTAAAATATAAAACTATAAAATGTTTGCATTTATTTCTCATCTAAAAATGGCTAACTTTATTAACTTAAAGGGGGATGGTTGTGTCAATTATGAATAAACTTTTGGTTTGCATTAAAATTTATTGTCCATGAGTCTATTATAGTAAGAGTGAAATGAACACCATTTCTAATATATCACTGTTTCATAAATCACTCATTGCTACCCAGTTAAAGACCTATTCACATCAATTTAATAATATATATGATCTCCTAATAATTTAAAAATGCTTATTATAGAGCACATAACTAAAGTGTGGATGATGAAATTACAAAGCACCCTGTTTTGTAGAATAAATTCATATTTTAGAAAATATGTCAGTATATAACAAAAGATTTTAAATCTCTGGTGCATGTAGATGTGGAAATAAATAGGTTGATCATAGAGAATTTTTAGGGCATTGAAAATGTTCTGTATGATAGTATAATGATGGATACATGGCATTATACAGTTGCCCAAACCCTCATAGAATGTACACCAACAGTGAACCCTAATGTAAATTATGGACTTGGGTCATTGTAATGCATTAATATAGATTTACCCTTGGTTAAAAGAAAAAAAAAAGGTGCCATTCTTGTGAGTGATATTGATATTGGGGAGGGTATGACGCTGTGAAGGTCTGAGGTATATGGGAAATTTCTGTACTTCTCTCTTTAGTGTGTCATAAACCTATAACCACTCTAAAAATACATAGTGCCAGAGCTGGTAATATTGCTTGTCTTCTCATCCACCCAGAATACCTTGTAGTAACTGGGACTTAGATGTATGTGGTGATACTGAAAAGATTAAAAAAGAAATAACAAACAAAGGAAAAACAACAAAGAATATCCTCTGTGTAGAAGAGAATGAGAGTTTTAAAAAGAGAATGAACATATAATACTGTCTTAACATTTAAACCAAAACAGAGGGAAACTTCAAGTCAAAATTACACAGTGGAAGGTGTTCAACAAGATGGCTTTGTTTTTCTCAGCATCTCTATTGATTTCATTAGGTAGCCTTGTTGGCTTCAGAAGAAGATAAAGATCCAATCACTTCTCCCTGCCTCCACCGCAACAGCCCTGATCTGAATCTCCACACTCTCACCTGATTGCAATAAGCAAGTCTACCTGCTCTTCCTATTGAACAGGTACATCACAGTGTGAAACTTGTAAACCAGATTATGTTGCTTCTGTGTCAAAACCCATGAGTCCCTGTTTCTCTCAAACTAGGAGGCACATTTTTTAGTGACCTCTGAGGCCCTATTCCCTCAGCACAGCCCCATATTCCTAACCTCCTCTCCTACTCTCTCCTCCTTGCTTCAGCCCCACTGGCCAGTGGCCTTCTGTTATACGTACCAACACTAAGGATGCTCTGACTCCTGTTTTTATTCTGACACTTTTCTTGGCCTGGGATGCTATTTTCATAGATATCCCTATGTTTAAACCCTTGCTGCCTTCAAGTCTGCACAAATGTTTCATTCCCAACTACTAGATTTAATAGGGAGATCTTTATCTCTCATTAGCCTTCCCAACCACCATTATTCTGTTTAACTTATTTTCTTTTCTAAAGCAATTAATATACTAAATTATGCATTTGTTATATTTCTTCTTAAAAATATATTTTATTGATTTTTTACAGAGAGGAAGGGAGAGGGATAGAGAGTTAGAAACATCGATGAGAGAGAAACATGGATCAGCTGCCTCCTGCACACCCACTACTGGGGATGTGCCCACAACCAAGGAACATGCCCTTGACTGGAATCGAACCTGGGATGGATCAGCTGCCTCCTGCACTTTATCCACTGAGCCAAACCAGCAACCAAGGTACATGCCCTTGACTGGAATCGAACCTGGGACCCTTCAGTCCGCAGGCTGATGCTCTATCCACTGAGCCAAACCAGTTAGGGCTGTTATATTTCTTACTAGAGGCCCAGTGCAAGAAATTCATGCACGAGAGAGGGGGGTCTCCTCAGCCCGCCTGCACCCTCTCCAATCTGGGACATCCCTCTCACAATCCAGGACCACTGGCTCCTAACTGCCCCCCCTGCCAGCCTGATCACCCCTAACTGCCCCCCTCTGCTGGCCTGATTGCCCCCAACTTCCCCCCTCTGCTGTCCTGGTCTCCCCCAACTGTCCCTCCTGCCGGCCTAGTCTCCCCATGCAGCCTGCTGTTCAGCTGTTTGGTCATCCCTCACTAACCCCCCTGCCAGCCTTGTTGCCCCAAACAGTCTGCTGTTCAGTAGTTACTGCTACTGTGACAGCATCCCGGACAATTTGCCTATTCCTCTATTATTAGTATAGATATCCTCAATGTACTATAACCTCCATAATAGTAAGGATATTAGTCTGCTATATTAAATTTTGAGAATCACAGAATCTAGAACATTTTTAACACATAAGGGGTGTACTATAAGTAATCCTCAAGTCAACTAGTAAATAAAGAATAGCTCAAGTCTTTAGATTAAAAAAATGTTGAGCAAAATAAAGAAAAATAAAAAGAAAGATCCATGGATTGTAGTGAAATCAAATAAATCTAAGGCTAAACAAAGAGTCTAATATGTTTCTTAATAGAAAAGTTCTGTATAAAGAAAAATAATTGTGGTTCCAGATTTCTCTTAACAATCCAAATTTTTAGGAAACAATCAAAGTATGTTCTCACAGTTCTGAGTCAAATGCTTTTGAACCAGATTTCTATACGTTGCAGTGAACAATTATGTATGAATGCAGAGTAAATACATTTTTTATTTTCTTAGAACTAGATAAGTTTTCTCTCACAAAGCCTTTTGAAATGAGTTTAATCAAATGTTTACATTAACCTGAAATAATAGAATAATTAATAATTGTGATTCAGGAAATAAGAAGTTACAACTAGAACACTACAATAAAAGCCAATGATGAGAGGGGAACAGTGAATCTACAAGCCAGTTGGTTCAAATTAGTGTGAGAAAGAAGAGAACTTCAACAGATCTTATGAAAAAGAGACTGGAAAATCTTTATGTATAAAGGAAATGCATGTAAACTTTGTCAATAAAAATGGTAAGAAGAATAAAATCTCTGTGAAAGACAAACTAAATAGAAGATTTTGAAAATATGATACAAAACCATGACACAATTTTGAGCTACCACATGTGTGAGAAAAGCCTACTAGTTCATTCTTATTTTTGTGCTGATCTCTTTCAGGTTCCACAGGTATAGTTATGAGAAAATATACTGCACAGTATTTTCTATCGATGCAACCATGTTACCATGTTCAGTAGAAATACATATTTATATTACAATATGGGGATGCTATTTATACTGTATTTAATTTATATAATCAGTATTTATACAAGCACCAAATGTAGTTACAGATGAGATGGTCCATTTCCATCTATGTTTCCTAAAATAAAACATGATGAAACTAATATATCTGTGTTAAATCTAAGTGGTGAATAGGGAGATATAGTCTTGTGTAGAGATGATAATTACTTTATCCTTTATAGTAGTGTGGAGTTAGTATATTTGTTTAAAGATAATGATTCAACAAGACAACGTTTACATATATATTTAAGGAAAACCATTAGGACAAAGAAATGAAATTATGCAAAAATGGGAAATGGAGGAGCAGATTTGTCAGGTGATGTTAACTCCCTGAACAGCTCTCTTCTACTGTGGGGTTAATAGAATGCATATAACTTTTACAAATTGAGGACAGGAGTAAAAAATGTAAAGTTATGATGATAATTACCAGAAAAATTAAAAATAGAAATAGTTAACAGTTAAAATGAAATATATGTATAGAATTTAAATAATATATTAATATCAATTGTGTTAATTTCTAGTTTGTGGGATTTCAGATCATGTCATTGATTTAAAAGTTATTTATATATTTCTATGTTTTTACACTTTATAGCCAGGTAAAAATGTCAAAATTATGAAGTTGAAATGTAATTTGATATCTCAAGAGTAGAAACAATGGTACACACAAGTTTTATAGATACCAAAGAAAGAGAAAAGTCTAATGTTAAAAAGCAGTTATATTGACCAGGAGTAAGCAGGAGAAGCTTCCAAAGAATATGAAAATTCACTTGCGCTTTAAAGAAAGAAAGGAATTTCATTTTCTGAGAAAGGGAAGAATATTAAAAAGCGTACTATAAAATAAAAATTTTAAAGCAGAATTCACAATATGGGGTATAGATACCAGTTAGTTAATTACTAAGTTACTAAGGTAATTTTTTCCTTATATTGAATTTAGGTTTAGTTGCCTGCTGGGAAAGACATTAAGGTATTATGCCAGGCCAAAAAAACATGAAGACCACAGTGAGTTACCATTGCATATCTAAATGAGCATACTACTGGCTAAGATAGTATATATATACTAGAAGGCCCGTGCACAAAAATTCGTGCACTGGCAAGGAAGGGGGGTCCCTCAGCCCAACCTGTGCCCTCTCATGGATCACGCTGCCACTCGCCCTGCCCTCCCCGCCCACCCCACTCAAGACACAGCAGGCCCGGATCCTGCGCTGGGGGAAGACAACAGCTCTGATCACACTGCCGCTCGCCCCGCCCACCCCTCCCACCCCACCCAAGACACAGCAGGCCGGGATTCATGCTGGGGCGGACAGCAACTCTGATCATGCTGCCATTCTCCCCGCCCACCCTGCCCAAGACAGGACAGGCCAGGATCTCGCCTTTGGCCGCCCAGTGGGATCTGCCTGCAGTATGCAAATTAACCACCACCTTAGTTGGCAGTTAATTTGCATATCACCCTGATTAGCCAATGAGAAGTGTATCTAAGTTACGGTTAATTACCATGTTTGTCTATTATTAGATAGGATTAGCCACATTTAAAGAACTCTGTCCTTACCGACTGTTGACATAGAGTAAATAGACTCTCAACTTCTTTAGAAAACAGACTTTGAAAATAAAGTTAAACCATATTTTAAATAGTTGTTTCCTGAAAATGCATGCAATTTGTTCTTCCCTAATAACCATGAATAGGAATTGTTGTATTTCCATGTTATTTTCAGTACTTAATATTCCAATCATACACAAATTAATTATGCTTTTATATGTTAATATTTATGCACACAACATAGTTTGTGTAAAATATCTATGTATGACAATGTTTATTTTTAAACACTTAAAAATCAAAATAGATTTTTAACAATGCACTTTATAAAGCATCAAAACAAAGTATTCTAGCTTTTGCCAAATGTGAATAATCTGTAAGTTTAGATTTTAAAAATAGCAGTTATTGAGTGATATTAAAATCAATTAGCCTTGACTAGTGAATTAAGGATTACATAGCAAAGTGATTTATTTAGTCTCAAAAGAATAGAAAGGGCTCTGCCCTTAATGTACCAGAGAAGCCTATTCTACAGAGACCAAAATTTGCATCCAACCCATCTGTGCCAGCATCTGTTTGCCTGTTCTCTGGGGAAGAATAAATGTTGAATAAAAGGCAATTAATAGAAAAAATGTGCAAAAAGCAAAACAGATAGTAGCATCAAGAGAAACCCTCTTTTCTGAGAGTTGTAATAGATTTATTTATTTCTTATTTATTGATTTAAACTGTTCTCCATTGTTTCAAAATATATGAATATACCACATTTTCTTCATGATTCTAGAACACATATTAATTTGTAAATGTTTTACTTAATCCAAACCCTACCTTAGTGATAAGTTATACAGGATTCATAATATTTGTAAAGGAAACCTGAATATTAAGCACATGCAAGATAAATTGTGTGCTATGAATAAAATAATTCATATTCATGAATAAGCAAAGATATTTAGTGGCAAAAATATAAGTACTTATATTCATTCCAAATAATGTTGAATCTGAGTTAGTGTTAATAGTTTCAAATAAAAAAAATAAATTTTTCTCAATACATATAGTCATGTGCAAACAATAAAAGGAGGAGGAAAGGAGAAAGAAGTTTTGCTTTCATAGCTTAGTTATCATGGATTCATTCTTTCTTATACATTTTTAATTAATTAATATTATTTTGTATTATTTTCAGGTATACAACATGGTGGTTAGACAATCATATACCTTACAAAGTGTTCCCTCTGATATTTCCAGTATCCAACTAATACCATACAGTTATTACAATATTTTTTACTATATTTCCTAAGCTGTACTTTACATCCCCATGACTATTTTGTAACTACAAATCTGTAGTTCTCGATCCCTTCACCTTTTTCACCCAATCATCCAAACCCCCTCCCCTGTGACAACTGTCAGTCTGTTCTCTGTATCTAGGAATCTGTTTCTATTTTGTTTGTTCATTCATATTGTTCTTTAGATTCCACATGTAAGTGAAATCATGTGGTATTTGTCTTTCTCTTACTGACTTATTTCACTTAGCATAATATCCTCTAGGTCCATCCATGCTGTAGCAAATGGTGAGATTTCTTTTTTTATGGCTTCTTATTATTCATATTTTTGATCTCTTATTTATTTATTTTTCTTTCTCTTCAAGAAGACCCTTTACCATTTCTTATGATACTGGTTTTGGGGCAATGATCTCCTTTAGCTTTTTCTTATCTCTGACGCTCTTCATCTTTTGACTCTAAATGATAGCTTTGCTGGGTAGAGTAATCTTGGTTGTAGGTGCTTTCTTTTCATCACTTTGAATATTTTGTGCAAAGTTTCTGTTAAGTCAGCTGACAGTCATATATATGGGTGCTTCCTTGTAGGTAACTAACTTCTTTTCTCTTGCTGCTTTTAAGATTCTCTTTTTGTCTTTAACCCTTGGCATTTTAATTATGATGTGTCTTGGTGTGGGCCTCTTTGGGTTCATCTTGTTTAGGACTCTCTGTACTTCCTGGACTTCCTGTATGTTTATTTCCTTCATCAGGTTAGGGAGTTTTCCATCACTATTTTTTAAATAGGTTTTCAATTTCTTGCTCTGTTTCTTTACCTTCCTGAATTCCCATGACATGATCATTGGTGCACTTGAAGTTGTTCCAGAGGCTCCTTACACAATCCTCATTTTCAGGGGATTTTTTTTTTCTTTTTGCTATTCTGATTGAGTCTGTTCTGCTTCCTTATCTTCCAAATCACTGATTTAATCTTCTACTTCATCTACTCTACTGTTGATCCCCTGTAATTTATTCATTTCAGTTAGTGTATTCTTCATTTCTGACTTGTTCTTTTTTATGGTTTCCAAGTTCTTTTTTATGTTGTTGAAGTTATTACTAAGTTTCTTGAGCATTCTTATACCCAATATTTTGAATTCTGTACCTGGTAGTTTGCTTGACTTCCTTTCATTTAGTTCTCTTTTTGTATATTTCTCCTTTTCTTTCATTTGGAATCTATTTCTCTGTCTCCTCATTTTGGCTGCTTCCCTGTATTTGTTTCTATGTATTAGGTAGAGCTACTATGTCACTCAGACCTGGTAGAGAGGCCTTCTGTAGTAGGTGTCCTGTAGGACCCAGTGGCACGGCCTCCCCAGTCACCTGAGCTGGGCACTCCAGGTGCCACCCCTATGTGGACTGTGTACACTGTCCTGTTTCAGTTCAGCCTTGATAGCTATTGCCATGTCAGTGGGAGGGATTGACCCACTGGCTGATTGACTGCAAAGACCTGCTATGACTATAGGGGAGAAACTGCTGTTCAGGGGCTGATCCTACAGAGCATAACATGCTTCAGTGGCACTTTGGTGCCCACCAAGTCCGTCCTTTGAGTGTGTCACTTGTGGAAGTGATGGGGTTGTAATCTGTCATGGTCTGGAGCTGTCCACCTGGTGAACTGACTATGGGGTCTCCTTGGATGCCCAAGATCAGCCACTGCCTAAACCTTCCTCGGCCACCTGACACTCTCTACAGAGCAATCTTCAGATGGCTGCTACTTGTCCTGGGGTTAGAGGTGCCCAGGAGAGGCCATGTTGTGAGCCCAGGCTGGCTTCCACTAGTGATAGGAGGCTTGGGGACACTTAGCAAGAAGTACACAGAGGCCCGATGCTATTTGTTTGAGAGATTTTAGGAAAATCTGAAGCATAAGCCAAGAAGGGCTGTTTTTGTATGGTAAAGCCACTGGTAATGGCTTGGTGACTTGGGAAGTTGGGTGGGGCAGGGCCTCAGGGAAGCACCAGGCAGGGCTGGCGTGTCATCCAGGTTGATGGAGACTCATATATGGCGTGTACCTGAGGGCCATGTGGGGAAGGGCTCAGCAAAGGAACAATGGCCTGTGCCAGCACTTCTGTCTGGGAGAAAGCGGCCCCTTCACCCTGAAGCCAGACAATTCATTTCCTCCCCACACATCCAAGGCTCCTTTCAAGTTGCTGCCCTGGCACTGGAGCTCAAAGCAAGTGAGTTCGAGTAAGTATGTGTGGGCCTTTTAGGAGGAACTGCCTGGGATTCTGGCAGACTTCCGTCTCCCTCAGCCACAATCCCAGCGGGTTTGATGGTCAGAGTTGTGGGGACTTCTCTTCCTGGCAACAGAACTTTGGGCTGGGAGGTTCTGATGTGGGGCTTGGACTGCTCACTCTTTAGGGGTGACCACCGCTGAGATATGCCTTCAATGTTTAACCGCCACATGTGGGTGTGAGACCAACCCATTCTGAGTCTCTGCGCATTTTACTAGTCTCCATGTGGCTTTTTCTTTAATTTCCTGGTTGTAGGACTTCTGTTCCACTAGATTCTAGGCAGTTCTGAATGATGATTGTTCTTTAATTTAGATGTGATTTTGATGTACTTGTGGGAGGTCCTGAGTACAGCGTTTACCTATGCCACCACCTTGACCAGAATTTGGCATGGATTTCATTCTTGAATTTACTATTAACCCACAGAGCAATTTTTATCTTCTTTATACTTGCAAGTTTCTGATAATCCTATATTGCTTCTCTTTAAAATAAACTATTACAAATTGGTCTTTAAATATGCACTGAAGCTTAATGTAATATCTAAAATACACTTAGCAAGATATCATAATTTTAAAAAAACTTGATTATCACTAAATCAATTATTAAACTACACAATCTAAAGTTTGTCTTAATAACAAGGACCTATGCAGCTTGCTAGCTTAAAAATTACCCTGTAATTGGAAATGCATGAAAGAACAGTTCCTATCTGTTTTAAACATATCATTGTGTCACTGTTTCCAACTTGGCCCATTTGTATTTTTCAATGTTTAAGACAATATACTATCTGTGGACACCGTATAGCGCCAATGCGAGGGTCTGAATGTATTCTATTGGCCTAAAATCACTACACATCTAGTTTACTGCTTTTTAGCAATAGGGATAAGACTGATGTAAAGCAAGTGCTGCAAATTTTTATTTTTATTGTGGCTTCCTGGACCATTACTGTGATCTATGTATAGACAGAATAATAGGCCAATTCTCTCTGATCAATGGCAAAAACCTCAGCATGTTACATAATAAAAAACAGTTCATAGTTTTCTTAGGGCATATTTATATTAAATTAATATTCATTAGCTTCTGAATTCTTGACACCTAGAGAAAGTGAATGCAAAAGTCAGTTGCAAATAAATGTCATTATGTCCTTATTAGCATAATCACATTCACTAATGCAAAAAAAAGATGATGAGAAATATGCTAGGTTTTAACCATTCTCAGCTGGATATTATACAGATAAACAGCCTGGATTTTTATCCGGAGAAATAAGTTAGTTGTTTGTGCAAATAAGGTACAGCTTCTAACCATAAATAGGCAATAAAATGTCCTGAGAAAATGTGAATGCATAATCATTCTTGTTTAGTCTAGCAAAACCTCACCACTCATGTTTCCTAAAGGGACTTCTAGTCAGTAATGATGAAGACAAAAATTGTAATATGAATTTTAAGTGCATTTGTGTTAACTCTACTCTGTTATTTAGCTCATCTTTTATTTAGGATATCTGAATAAGTGAAATAAATTTTAATTAACACATTAAATACTCTACATGCATACATGTATAATGTAGTGTACATAGTATATATTTATAACTAGTACATATGTGTTTTATAAGATGATCCTCCCATATGTACATTAAAAACTCCTACATGTGCCAAAACCGGTTTGGCTCAGTGGATAGAGCGTCGGCCTGCGGACTGAAAGGTCCCAGGTTCGATTCCGGTCAAGGGCATGTACCTGGGTTGCGGGCACATCCCCAGTAGGAGATGTGCAGGAGGCAGCTGATCGATGTTTCTCTCTCATCGATGTTTCTAACTCTCTATCTCTCTCCCTTCCTCTCTGTAAAAAATCAATAAAATATATTTTTAAAAAAATAAAATAAAAAAATAAAAACTTCTACATGAGCAGAGTTAGAAACTATGAGAAAGTTTAATAAATAATGAAAGCATTTATGAGATTTCAACTTTCTATGACATGTCAATCCAGAAAGATACTAAGTGATTGAAATATTATCTCCTAAAATTTCTGTGCATCTCAGCTGAGAAAGAGAGATTTTACAAAGTAAAATATATGATTGTCAGTAAATGCTGAGCCTTAAAACTCTTGAGTAAAATTTTTGGTCTTTCTATAACTTTTCTGATCCTCATCATCATCAAATATGAAAACAACGTTGTTAGTTTTTTGTTAAGATGTGACAATAAGTCTTAGCCAGTTTGGCTCAGTGGATAAAACATCAGCCTGTGGACGGAAGGGTCCCAGATTCAATTCCGGTCAAGGGCATATACCTCAGTTACAGGCTCCCGGCCCTGGTCAGAGGTGTGTCGAAAGCAACAAATCAATGTGTCTCTCTCACATTGTGTTTCTCTCTATCTCTTCATCTCCCTTCCACTCTCTCTAACATCAATGGAAAAAATATACTTGAGTGAGGATAAAAAAAAAAAAGATGTGACAATTAAAGAATAATATGTATTTATTGTTTAGGATGTTGTCTGGTTTATGGAAGACATAAGACATCACACAATAAATATTATTACTTTTGTTAATATAACAATAATTATTACTATAAGTACTAGTAACAGTAGTATGTCCATAGCTACATTTTCTTAGATTTAGCATGTTGTAATAAAGAGTTTGACTCTCTTTTTGATTATTAAATTTGACCCCTTTTTAAGCCTCTCCCGCCTGTTCCCTGTGGTACCATAGTTAGGCCGGCTGATAAGAAAGTCCTCGCATACGTGTCTCCTTATCAGACACTGAAAGGAAATTTAAACCTCCCATGCACGAGCTATTTCCTCACTCCAACCTCCTTTTAGCTGTGAAGGCCCAACTCAATCCCTCTGGTTTGCCCAAACAAGCCCGAACCTACATGCCCTGACCAGCCCTTCCGGGGCAGTTCTTGTGTGAGTAGTAAACTTCCTTTCAAATCCTCTTGGTGTGTGGAATGCCATCAACCTTGATATTTGAACAAAATTTCAGGTGTCAGTCCATCGTGCGTCCATGGGGTGACCATGAAGGTGATGGGTATTCTCAAGAGGATGCTTTAAACCGTGGCCACCCCTTCATTGAGATTGTTCTTCTGTGGCTCCTGGCTTACTCTGTGAATAGCATGTGGAGGACTCGGCTGCTGGCTGACAAGTTTTCACTTTGAACTGTGCTGCACTGCATGGCATTTGTGGGGTCCTGTTGAGCCTCTTTTACAATTTTGTTGACTTAAACCAGAAGTTTTAATGTTTGGCATTTAAGGACATGAGTACAGGATGGGGGGTCTCCTCAAAGTACCCCTGGGACATACCTCTCAGCTCAGAGCTATCTGTGTAACATCTAATGAATTGTGTGTCTGTGACTGATGCTAGGCTCGGTCAGTGAAAAGACTCTAGATTCGACTGGCTGTGTGTCTTGGTCAGCCAGGCACTGGCCTCCATTCTATCGTGCTCAGGGATAAGACTATTATACCCTGTGCAATATATGAGCCCATCCAGAAGGTTAGTCATGAAGAAGCAGAGTGGGAGGGAGAGAGCAAGGAGGGAGGAAGAGAAAGAGAGAGAGCGCTCCAGTGCTTCCCAGCACCCAGGTATGACACTACATAAATGACATGTTCCTGCAAAGAATTCACTTACAGAATGGGGGTAGGCTATTGCTCTACATATGGTTCAGGGACTACCATCTCTGATGTAGTAACTCCTGAGTTATCAGCACCAATCACTGTGAAGTAGACATAACACCTATTAGCTTTCTTTGGCTTATGGAAGCCATACATCTCTCTTTCCCATGTATTTCCAAGGCTATTTAACTGGTCACCCACAAGTCATCTCACTGAACAGGGGCCTTTACAACAGAAACCCACAAGTCATCTCACTGAACAGGGGCCTTTATAACAGAAGGCCCAAGAATCAGTACAGACGTCCATACTGCAGGCACACCCTTCAGATTCTCCTGGAGTCTCTTTTATGGAGTTAAATGTTGTGATTGGCTACCGCCTATGTTTCTTGGAGTCTCTGGACAGCTCCTGAGGCTACAAGTTGCTTCTCCTGCAAAAGGCTGCTTGCTTTGGTCCTGCATCACACAATATTGAGCTACAGCTGCTAGCTGCATTCACAGACCTTCTCAGAATTGCAGATTGCACAGGACTTGAACCTGTGACACTCTTCAGCCAGCTGTTCATTACAATATGGGTTGTGGTAACAGCACCCCCCAAGTTCTGCACAGCCTCCGAGGCTTCCTTGCTGAAATGGAGACTTCACCTCCAGGATAGAGCCAAATCGGGGCTCTCTGGCCTATTCCACCGATAGAGAGAAGTGGTCTCTCCTGCCCTTGATCCCTTGCCAGATACCACAGTGGTAGAGGAGGTCACCTCCTAGACTCCTCGGCCACATGGAAGTCCTTTGGAATCAACTGAGTGCACAGTCTATGGGATTATATACTTTAAGGGCAAAAGGACCAGGTTCACACACGACAGAGCTCACTAGGGAACTGCTGCTGCTTTTCATCAATGAACTAAAACATCCTTGATACAGGATGCAACCCAAGATTCAGCACAGTAGGCCAAACTTCAGGCAGTCACATTGGCATCACAGGATGCCCTAGCCAATAATTGACCCAATTATACATCTTCACAGATGCCTGGGCCAATGTCTGTCTATTGGCAACAAAACAATTCCTCACTCAAAGCCACCCCTTGTGCGGTAAAGAACTTTGGAAATTCTGTGACTCAAAAATAGCAAAGATTCAAATTAAGATCACATCTGTCACTGCTCACATCAAGGCTCAATTTATTGCTCAAGCTTAGATGGGAATGCTTCGTTCAAGATTTCATCCCCCAAAGTTTATTGGTTTTATTGTCCTTCTGAACTCATTTATTACTTTGCCTTAGATTCCTCCCCTTATTTTGTCTTGTACTGTCTGCATTTGAGGCTAAGTGTATTCTCTTGAGTTCCTGCCCCCGAGCAAGCCACATCAGTCATGTTCCAAGTGTACTATATTCTTGGAAATTGCTCTATTCTGTTAGCCAAATTGTGGAGCACTGGTGCTGCCTTCGAAGTCCACAATATTATACGACAAAATAAATTTGATGCAACTCAAGAATTATTCTAAAACAATATTGAGGTGTGACTCAAACCACTCTCGAAGCTCTAAATGAAGAGCGACACTCTCTGACAGTTATGGTTGCTGGTAATGGCCTACCACTAGCCTGGCTACTGGACAGCTAAACCTTGGAAATAAAAATACTAAAATTATGTTTTTTTTTATTGATTGGATACATGAAATTTTGGTGCACTAACCTTCTTGTTGCCTGTGGATAAACAATAAAGGCAACACTGCTCATGTGATCTAACAAATGAATTAACGGGTTAAAGTCAATAATTATAGCACTTGGGCATTTGACCAAATGCCTTGAACTTCCTCAGTCATCTTCTCCTGGCTCTCCTCAATGATCTAGGGGACTGAATGCATATGCTCTGCCAAGGCCTCCTCATTTTCATCATAGGTGGTTGCACAGGCATTTGGTTCTCAAATATATACTTACATTAACTTCCATTAAGTGAGACGAGCCACATGTCAGTCATCCATCAAACATCAGGAGGTGAGGTATAATAGTCAACTCTATTATTGACATTTGCCAACTGAGTCCCTTTTGTGCCTCACTCTCCTTTTATCCTTTGGCCTTACATCTGGACAGGCTGAAAATAAAGCACACATCAAGCACCTCCTTTGTTGGTACAGACACCCTGTACCTCCCACCGTTGGGAACATTTCCCCAGTCCCATCTCCTCACCACTGTAAAGGCCCAATGCACAACTTCTGCTTTGCTCAAGCCAGTCCAGACCTGCTAGCTCTTGCCTATCCACAGGTCTTGGTCTATCACAGGTCCCTCGTGTGAATAATAAACTCTGCAATTATCTTGGTATGTACCGTGTCTGAAACCTTTGCATCTGAACCAACTTTCAGGTGATACCTATCTGAATTCTACTGATTACAAAACATAGGTTCATCAAACTGGGGGAAAGCATTCCATACTATCCAATGCAATCATCAATCTAAATTAGCAATTCCCAAAGGGTACTTCATAGAACATAAATTTTTAGAAAAATGTTCAAGTAAAATAAATTGTCAAGTCAAATACCTTTAGGAAACAGAGAGGCAAACATAATTAAACATGTTTCATTTAAACACATAGGCTTTAATAATACTATGTAATTTATAAATTCCTATAACAGGCATATCTGGTACAGGATTTCACAAATGTATTATTTCATAAAATTGGGAATGATATTCAACTAAGACCTGGTAACACCTTAAGGTGATTATGGATATGTCTATTTTGATTGCTAGTGGCCATGCTATACCAAATGTGTGTGTGTATATATATACATATATATACTATATATAAAAGAGTAATACATATACAACATATAATATGCAATATAATCATACACATGTGTATATGTAAACACACATGTGATATATGTAATGCATATGTATGCATGTAACATTTTATATATATATATATATATATATATTACCCTTTCATGGAACTATATTCAATGAAGAATGGTCTAAATTAAATCTTCAAACACATTTTTAGAAATACTGTTTTTGATGATTATCCATCCTGTGTATTAATATTTTTCTCCAACACAAAAGACTTTAGTTTTCCAAAGATTATGTTTACTTTGAACTGAAATTGCCCATTTGGTGTCTTGTGACCACTTTCACATTTTTAGTGTTGCATAATATAGTATGTCAGTTTCTAACAGTTTATTTTATGAGTCTGTAGCTAGGACTTTCCACCAGCCTAAAGGACACATGATCCTAGATAATCACTGTTCAAAATGGTAATGAACACTCTTTTTAATGAATCAAAGCTCTCCACTATATTAGAGATCTTGAGAGATTTCAAAAGTCTCAACCTTTAACAGAGTGAGTATATCTTATACACTTTTTTTTCCTTCTCATAATCCCATAGTGTCTTGTCCAAAGACACACGGAAATGCAGAAACACTTCAGATTGCTAAACAATATTTTCTATACATCCTTTCTAAACCACAACTTTTTTTTTTCATTTTATGTTTCTCCTGCTGGGTGCTAGGGTCCCAGTAAGGATAGATGTCTCCTGTGCATGTTACCTTAGTAATTAGAAAATCTGAAAGTTCAAGGCACCCAAAATGGCATGTACACAATCAATAGAAAATTTCATTTCTGTATTTTTAATTCCATAATCTAAGATTATATCTTTATTTATTTTTAAGAAACATTATATGTAGATACAGACTTTACATTGCCTGGCACTTCTAAGACATTAGAAAGTCGTCAAATGTTAGCATCCTTGCTGTTACATTTAATATTTGCTATGAGATCTTACAAGTATAAAAGAGGTTGGGGAAAAGTTATCACCCAATGTAAGCATCATTCTAAATTAAAAATATCAAAAGATTGTCTTAAATAAACCAGTTTCCAATAGTTTTATAGAAAAAAAAAGACATGAGTTCTTTGTTAAAATTTATCAATTGAAATTTTTATTTTCTAACTGTGCTTTTTCCATTTTCCTTTTCCTTCAAACATCAGTCTTCCTTTTTTAAAAAAAATGTTTTTATTGACTTCAGAGAGTAAGGGAGAGTGGAGAGAGATAGAAACATCAATGATGAGAGAGAATCATTGATCAGCTGCCTCCTACAAGCCCCACACTGGGGACTGAGGCCGCAACCAGGGCATTGTCCTGGCCAGGAATCAAACTGTGACCTCCTGGTTCATAGGTCAATGCTCAACCACTGAGCCACACTGGCCGGGGAAACATCAGTCTTTCAATTGTCCTAATTATATTTCACCCTTTTAACTTTTCCTATAAGCCAGATCTTAAATTCTGTCTATAAGTTTCTCCATCCTAAAATCAGGGGAAAGATCAACCAAAGGACTTGTATGCATGCATATAAGCATATGGGATGGATGTGGACAACAGGGGGTGAGGGTGAGGGCAGGATTGGGGAGATGAGGGGACATTGGGGGGATAAGGACACATTTGTAATATCTTATTCAATAAAGGGGAAAAAAGAAAAATAAATTTAAAATAAAAATAAATAAAATCAGTGAGAAGCAACAAGAAAACATTTCCCTTCAGTTTCCAGTCCACTTGCTTGCCAGGCTTCCTAAAGAGTAATCTTCTAAAGATGCATGCACTTTTTTTGTTTCAAATTGATTTAGTTGTTCCCAGTAATCTGGCTTGCAATTTCAACACTTTCTAAGAGTCCCTGTGCTGAATTGCCTCTGTCAGCTGATTGCTCCTTCAACATTCTCCTTTGGATTCTAGGGAGAAGCCTGAAGTGCCATTTCCCGGAATTTGGTCCCTTAGATTCAGCCACCAGGAGGCATTTCATTAAATATTGGAAAGTGGAGAGAAATAAGGGCCAATATCCTGTGATGGCAAATTCAGGCAGTTTAGAACATCAGCAGCAGCTTCCCTTGGCTTTGGACTCCTACTGAGAAACACCTGGTGCAGCGAGGCAATTGAAATGACATTAACTGTGGCAGACAGCTCAGAACATACGCAGCAACTTCTGAATTCTGGAAGCTTTCGTGAGAATCATTCGCCTTGATGCTGTAGACAGCTGGCTTCATTGGCTGCAGAAACTTGAGATATTCACATTTTGGTATTTTTTGCGTTCTAGGATTCTTTTCTCTTTTAAACCGTCCAGAGTTTGTGAAACTCTAATTTTACATATTAAATCACTTTTACTTAAAATATCGTTGTTTTGGGTGACCAAATTCTGCCAAAGTTACCAGTTGTCTACTAACTGTGACATAAAATTGACTTCCTAGGCTGAATCTTTGTTTCCTACTTTCCCCAGAATTTGACATCATTGACAAGATCATATTCTTGAAGCTGCCTCCCCCCCCTCCCACCTTTTACTCTATGACCATGTACACTTTTGATCATTTACCTCTCCTTTAAATATTCTTTCTGACACACTGTTCTCAAGTACAGGGTCAGTGAAATGTCTGTGTACACCATATGCATAACATTCTGTGCTTCTAGCTCCTTTCCTTTTTCTCTATCATGAAGTGGGGTTTTACTAGCAATTTATGTTAAACCCTCTTTTCAAATGTCTCAATTGGATCATCTCATCGATGACTTAATAATAATTTTTAAAAAATTCCGGCCAGTGTACTTTGGTGGCTGAGCATCCAGCTAAGGACCAGGAGGTCAGGGTTCAATTCCCCATCAGGACACATGGCAGGGTTGCAGCTCGATCTCCAGTTGGGGGAGTGTAGGAGGCAGCTGATCAACCATTCTCTCTCATCATTGATGTCTCTATCTCTCTATTCCTCTCAGAAATCATATACATATATATTTTTTAAATATATATATATTTATATATAAATATATATAATGTAAATATATATAATATATATTTAAATATGTATATTTATATATATTTAAATATATATAAATGTATATATATTTTAAATATATATTTAAATATGTATATTTAAAATATATATATATATATATATTTTTAAATATATATATTTTAAAAAAACATGGGCCTTGAACAGAAATGAGTATAGAGTCTGCCTATATCTTTTGTAATTATATGATGTTAAATAAATAGCACCATATTTTTGTTAAAAATGGAAATAACATTATTTATCACCTCATACTCTTATATGATTAAACAAAAATGTTACATTAGTAGTGAGTTGTTTAGCATGTAATTTTTTAATGAAATGTGCCTCATATATAACAGCATTAAAATAACCTTTTCAGTATTTTCTACTTACAGTTTTGAATTAAGGAAGAACAATATATTTTTCTGACAAATCCCATTTTCTCACTATCTTCCCTTTTTCAAGTTGAAATCTTTTAAAAGTCTTTCCACACCTCTTGATTTACCATCTATAAAGGATGTGACACACATATGCGCTGAAGGCTCTGTACCCGTACACTTGAAGTTAGGTTTAAAGGCATTCACAATGTACTAAAGTAATTGTTCCTGGTTTGTTGTAAAATTTCCAAATATAAAATCAAACATTGAAATATCATATTTTTTACTCTACCAATTTATAAATTTAGCAAAAGTCATAAAAAGCAGTTGCTGCTTTCTTATGAATCTCATAAAATATACTAAAGTTTTCTATTAAAATCAGAAAATGTCTAAATTGAACTTGGTACTTTGCTAACTAGTAATACTTGAAAGCTATATTATTGATAGGAGAATAATTTTGACCAATTGATTATATATTTTCTTTATAAAGTTTCAGTTCTGAAAAATAATAGCAAATGTGTATCCACCAACCAAATTCGCATTAAAAGGATATCCCAAACATTTTTAATTATCTATCATACTCATTTCACAGGAAAGTTGACTTTAAAGATTAAAAGAAATTTTATTATCCTAGTGATGCATTTTCTTCATTATATTAAGGTTATTCATTAAGTTTATTTCAAAATAAAAAAGCCTACAAATATTATTCTTAAGATGAATAATCTTGCAACATTAAGCCTCTATCATCAATACCTTTGTCACTTATGTAATAGACTATTAAACTTGAAAGCTAATGTTATAATGGAGTCACATAATGACACAACAGATGCATAAATGAAACCTGAGATAAATAATTGATAAAATTATAGAAAATTGCTATCAAACCAACATTTGTCGGGTAATATTTTTAGTGTACACCTGTGCTAGCAGGATTTTCAAAATGAAGATTAATTAAGTCTGTTTGAGAGTATTATGCCTGTTCACTACCCAAATACTCTCAGGTAAAAGAAATGTTTTCTAGGACATGGAGATCATAAGAGTCTGGTATGTACTATGGAGTGGCTGCCAATGCAAAGATTTCATCTTCTCTCCACATGTTTCAGCCTTTCCTCCATTTAAATCGGGGTCATGTGACTAGGTTTGTCAGTGAATAGAGAGCAAACATAACATGTATCACTTTTGTTTTGAGACACTTAAAAGCAATTAATGCCTCCTCCATCACTCTCTTTTCTTGCTACAGTAAATGTGGAATCCTTACATTTAGGATAAAAGATAAAATGATGTAGGGAGTGTGGACGCTGAATGACGCCATGGAGAAGAGTCCCTGCTGTCTTTGAGAACATATGAAATTAATTTCTATTGTTGAGGGTCACTGATGTAGTTTTGCATTTTGTGGTGATCCGTCCAAATTGTTCTGCAGTACATATAATTAAAATGCAGTAAAAATGTATGCTCAGAATCTAGGCCATAGCCAGGAGATGTATGGAAACTTTTGTTCCTATGTTCTTAAGGTGCTGCAACCAGTCAGAAACAAAAAATAGTCAGACTATGAACATTCAGTAGCATTTGTTAGCTAAATACAGAGTGTGCTTGTGTTTGTTTGGTTTGATATAAAGAACAGAAAATTCTCTCAACTCAATGTTCTCACAGAAACATGGAGATACAGTAGCCTCTCTTATCCACAGGAAGTACATCCCAAGACCTTTTCCCTAAAGGAAGCACTTCATGTTTCTCTTTGTGATGTCTCAATTGCCAGCATCACTGGTCCTGTGCTGTGGGGCCATTATTAAAATACGTAGAGGTTGCTTGAAAACAAGCACTGTTTGAGAGTATTATGCCATTAGCTACTAAGCCAAAAGGCTACTAAGTGAGTAAGGGGCAGGGAACCTGTACAACATGAATACGCTGAACAAAGAGATGATTCAAGTCCAGGGTGGGATGGATCAGGTCAGCATGAGATTTCATCACATTACTCAGAATGTGGTGCGATTTAAAACTTATGAACTATTTGTTTCTGGAATTTTCCACCTAATATTTTCAGACTGCAGGGAACTAAAACTGCAAAAAGCAAAACCTTGGATAAGGGGGAGCTACTGTAGAAACCCCCAGGTGCCCTGCATCATGCCCCTGATATCATAAGCTACAGGAATCAGTTGTCAATTCATGTAACAGAAGCCAGAGAGTTGTAGATTCAACTTCTCTGCCAACATTCCTAAGTACAATATGGATTCCTTGATGATAGAAGAGAATTAAAATATAATACATGTGCAATTATCAAAGAGTAACTTCTGTATGTTTAAGCAAAGGAAATAGAAGTTGGCCTCTGAAAGGTCATAGTGATATTTGCAACAGCCATTTCTACTGTAAAAATGAGATTTCTTCAAGAATAGGCACCATTTTCCCATGGTCGCCAATAAGACTATTTTCTATTTCAAAGTGTAGTCTTCTTTTTTTTAATATATATTTTTATTGATTTCAGAGAGGAAAGGAGAAAGAGAGAGAGAGAGACAGAGAGAGAGAGAAACATCAATGATGAGAATCATGGATCAGCTGCCTCCTGCACGTCCCCCACTGGGGATTGAGCCTGCAACCTGGGCATGTGCCCTTGTCTGGAATGAAACCTGGGATCCTTCAGTCTGCAGGCCAGCGCTCTATCCACTGAGCCAAACCGGCTAGGGCTAAAAGTGTAGTCTTGAAGGGCTTTGAAAATTATATATATAAACAATTATGATAATAAAAACAGCCCCAGGCCTGCTGAGACCTTGCCCTGGATGGGACAAAGCAACATTTCCTATATTTCTTTTGTTTCTCTTTTCCCATCACATTACTTTATCAATCATTTAATACAGATAATACCTGGGGAACTTTACAATATATATTCAGAGGAAGAAATAAAACAGGAATCAGACACTTGACAAAGACTTTGAGGAATTCATATAAATCGAAGAGTTGATACAACAAATGAACAAATGTTAAAGATCATTGCCCTGTAGGCTTTTACACTCTGTTACTCTGCACCAATGCTATCCAGCCTCCCCCCACCCAAGGGTGGAACTCTTCTTTAATTTCACTAATGCTATGAGTACAGGGAGACAATCAGCCGTTCCATGGCTTCATCTTACAACATGTGTGAGACTGAATTTTCCTGAAAACACTTAACCCAGAAGGAAAACCACAAAACAGAGAGACAGGGCTCACACAACTGGTTAGGAAGTGCAGGTGTGGTTCTTAGAGTACCTCTGCCTCTGACCCGCCTCTGAGCCACTTACCGTTTCCCATTCTGTTTGCACTTCTATGTCCTGTTTACAAGAAGGTGAAGCTCGATAGCTGCAGCCATGTTGAGAGGATTCTCCCGCTGAAGACAGAATCTGGCTCTCTGGGCATCTCACTCTGTAGTCAACGCCGGGAGTGAGCCAGGGCTTTCCTCAGACCTTTACACCTCAGATTTACTGTTTTGTTTAAGAGACAGGTTTTTGTGTGTTTTATTTTGTACTTGAGAAATGTGCAAAATAACATATTGAATTGTCTCAGACTTTAGGAAAGATACATTTTCTCTTGAAATTTCTGGACCCTTAAAAACAGAAAATATTATAAATAAATTATTAAAAACTAGAAGCCCGGTGCACGAAATTCATGCACAGGGGGGAGGCGGGGAGGGTATGTCCCTTAGCCCAGCCTGCACCCTCTCCAATCTGGGACCCCTCGAGGGATGTCCAACTGCCCATTTAGGGATGTCCGACTGCCCGAGGTGGGATCGGGCATAAATGGGCAGTCAGACATCCCTCTCACAATTCAGGACTGCTGGCTCCCAACCACTCACCTACCTGCCAGCCTGATAAACCCCTAACCACTCCCCTGCAAACCTGATCGACACCTAACTACTCCCTTCCAGCCCGATTGCCCCCAACGGCCCTCCCCAGCTGGCCTGGTCCTCTCTTTCTGCCCTCCCATGCAGGTCTGGTTGCCCCCAACTGCCCTCCCCTGCTGGCCTGGTGCCCCCAACTGCCCTCCCCCTGCTGGCCTGGTCCCTCCAACTGCCTTTCCCTGCTGGCCTGGTCCCCCCAACTGCCTTTCCCTGCTGGCCTGGTCCCCCCCAACTTCCCACCCCTGCTGGCCTGGTCCCCCCCAACTGCCCTCCCCTGCTGGCCTGGTCCCCCCAACTGCCCTCCCTCTGCTGGCCTGGTCCCCCCAACTGCCCTCCCCTGCTGGCCTGGTCCCCCCCAACTGCCCTCCCCTGCTGGCCATCTGTGGCGGCCATCTTTACCACACAGGGGAGGCCATCTTGTATGTTGGCGTGATGGTCAATGTGCATATTGCTTTTTTATTAGATAGGATATGCATCTGAATTTTTACTTGAGTTATCATCCAATACTGTTTAAAAAGACTTATGGGGGAAAATAGAAATAATTAAAAACAAAAGCCAAATGATTAATACGTAGAAACTAAAAAAAAATATGTTTTTGGAAAACCAAAGAAAAATAAAATAAGAAATGATGGCAAAATATTATTTAATTTAAAAGTACAAAATTAAAACACATAAAAAAATAAAGTGTTGAAAATATATGGTGATTATAATAAAAGTTTAAGTATAGATTCAAAAGAAGTACTGCCCTGGCCTGTGGTCCTCAGTGGTTAGAGCATCAGCTCGCACACCTAAGGGTCACAGGCTAGATTCCCAGCCAAGGGCAGATATTGAGGTTGCAGATTCAATCCCAGCCCTGGTCAGGGCTCGGGAGGCAACCAATCGATGTGTCTCTCTTATACCAATGGATGTTCCCCTCCCCCCACTCTCCCTCCCTCCTACTCTTTCTTAAAAAATGAATGGAAAAAAATATCCTGAGTGAGGATTAACAACAAAAAAAGTACTAAATAAATGAAGATATACTATGTTTTTACATGGGGAATTACATTAATTGTTTGTTCAATCCAGATGTATCTACAAAATTGCAAAAATCCAAACACAATTTTGAAGTTTATAAATAATTTTACTATTACCTGGATAATTTTTAAAAACTGAAAATTGCCAGAAACATTTTTAAAATGAAGAGTTAATGGGAAAAAAAATTGCTCATCAAATATAAAATGCATTATAATACCATTTTAACTTAACAAACATAGTTCTGGTTCAGAAATAGTTCAAGTAACCAATCAATTAAATATAAGAATATTCTATCTGATAAATGTTGCATATGTTGCATTGCATTTTAAATAAAGGACATTTTATAAAAATGCTTATTTCTATATAATATATGGTGTTACTGACAGTATGAATTAAAAAGTCACTCTCATATGCATACTGTGCAACTAATTACATTAGCCAACCAGCAAAATAAAAAATAAAACCAAACGAAACAAAATTCAACTGGACATTTATATCAAATATTAAATACTTTCTCTCTTCATTACTATTATGTACTTTGGGACTCTATTAATAATTTAGATATGGTAACTTCTTCATAGATATGATCTCTCCTGGGAGGCTGGTAAATAAAACTAACTGCTTAGTGAATAAATTAGTATTGGAGACAAAAGTTACAACTGATGACTTCAAAACATAATGATGTCATTTCTGCAATCCATCTTATTCAATAAAAAATGTGTGGTGAATCTGGACATATAATATTAATAATTCCTTAGAACTTACAGTAAAGTGCGTTACAAACAAGCTTCTTTGTATAGTGAAGATAATTATTGCTATCTTAGTCATTTTGATTAAATGTCACAAGGTATGAAAATGTCTGATAGAATACCTTAAAAGGCACCCATGGCAATTAGACAATTCATATGTAAGCTTGATAAATGAGATAATATTATTGCCACCTGTGCTGTTCCTGTTGTTACTCTAAATTTATAAATGGGAAAAATCAGTCTTTCTGGGATTTAGTATTTCCCAAGTTTATATATCTCATAATGCACAAAGCCAGAATTGTCGCTGGCAATTCTAAATGTCAGTCCAGTTTAGTAGTCTAGTATTTTTCATTCTAATAACCTAAATAACCAAATGAAGATAGAACATTTCAATATTACTACAGGTTTTATCTTTACCTTAGCATTACAACATTGCTTAAACATACATCAGACTCAAACTAAAGAAAAAACATAGCTTCCAGTTACTTTATTCTGCTCTTAAAAATACAGCTTAGGACTTATTTTAGTGTTTTTGCTTCATTATACTTTTGTTAGCATAATAGCCTTTGTTTACTTCTCATCTATCTTTCTCAGTGAAGTGATATAGCTTTTAGCATTGATATGATGTTAGATTACTCCGCCCCCTCTAGATATATTGTACTTTCATATAAATGGAAAACAGCTCTCAATAAAATAAATGTAAATATCACCACACACACAAAGTAATATTGATCTGTTAGTCATTCATCAAAAACCAACTCGTCTTGCTGATGACATTTTTGGTATAAGGTCTTTAATAATCTCTAACAAACACACAGAAATAGTGCATAATAAAGAAGCATGAAAGCGTGTGATTGAGTAGGTATTCATCTCTTCATTCAATATATGTATTGAACTCTTTCTTATACTTGTCAGGTGCTCTGACCGTGGGTGGGAGATGTAAAAAAACCTGTGAGAAGCCTGCATTAGGAAACTCAGGCACAAGAAGAAGAGCTCTAATTCTGCCGCCCTATAGTAAAATTAAATAACTATTTATTTTATAAAAATCACAAAAATAAAATAGGAACAATTAAATCTTATTGTCTCTAACTTATTTTAAGCAAATAATAAAAGCAATGTTAATTGGAAAATGATTAATCTCCCTTTGGTATAAATTGACATGAGTCCAGTCTGAATCACTCAATGTGAATTAGTCCTGCAATGGCCAACAGAAATGTATGTTAGGTATCTTTAGGAGGCAACTAAATTATGTTCAGAGACTGAAAAACCATTTATATCTTAAGCTAAGTTTAGGCCCTGATTTTCTTGCTGATTGGTGGATAGAAACCTAGATAGAACATACAGCACTGATTCAGAGCTTAAATTACAAGTAAATTGGCTTTTTAAATTACAGTTTGGGTTCAAAGTATATGTTCAGAATACAATAAGACCCCAAATATGTTAATATCAGTTTTCAAGGCTTTACAAAATAAATAGTTATTTAATTTACCATAGCATTAAATTACATTTTTCTTAATTAAAATGGTTATTCCTATGTAGTCTTAGAACCTACTTTGCACTTTTATTTATTTATTTATATTTCTTGCTTTTTATTTTTAATTTAATCCCCATGACTATTTTTATTACTGGCAATTTGTACTTCTTTTTATTTTTATTTTTTTGGGGCTTTTAAAGTAACATTTATTTTTTTAAAGTTAACATGTGCATATATAGGGAACTGAAAAACACAAGCAAAGAACAAAGCCATCCATAATCACAAGCAGTTTACAGTCTGACGTGTCCTTCTAAGCTTTCATTTTTATGTAATTAAGATGGCACAGTTATGTATCATGCTTTCCCACACATCATGAATATTTACCATTTCAAAGTCCCAAAGCTATGAGTATTTTGATAACCAAGAATACCCACCATCAACTCAATCTGGAAGACAATGTAATCCTGCCTTACTTGGTGACAAAAATTTCATAAAGGACAAAAATAGCAACAAACCTCTAGATAAAAGATATTCACAAAGTTACAATTAAAATAATGTGTTCCCTTAATGTTCCATTAAAAATGAGACCCAAAGCAAGAATACACAAAGAATAATGCTTCTAAGAGAATTATGATTTATACTTTAAAATATTAGCAAGGTGGCAAGTTTTGACGGAAGTACTTAACAACATATTCCTACAGCAGTCTAAAGAGATGCACACACATCAGTGGTTATCACCACCATGTGAATATGAACACATCCACACACACCCCTCGGTATGAAAAAGTCCTGATGTGCATTTCTGAGATTGTTCAACAACTCCATATCCAAGATGCCTCTTTTCTAATAATTATAACAAAAAGATATTTACAAATTGGTGAATTCACTAGCTCTACTTTTTATCATACATTGTCACCTCAGGACATCTAAAAAGCTCCAATGTTGCAAAATAAAGAACCTTGTCCACAATAAACACAGGAACTTTACAAAAATGCATATAGACCTATAGTTACAACCTAAAACTTTCTTCTAGGTATGGAGATACTAGCAAAGAGCCCTCCCCTTCACCCTCTGCTTCTCCCTCCTCCACCGCGTCAGTGACTAAATACAGAACACCTGGCTCCAAGAGGTGGCTTAAAGACACTCCCAGAAGACAGTCCTTCCTAAAAGCTAACAAGAGGGCTTTTATAAAGGGATTATTTTACTACCTCTGCTTTTTATATACTTCGGGCTTTATTCTTGAATACACAGCAATATTAACTAACATGCACATATGTAACAATGGTTAGATAATTTTAATTTCTCTAAAGTCTCATGGGCACAGAACCCTTTTTTCTGTACTTCCTTCCCTCCCCCTTCCCTTGTGAACACTCAGCATACTCTCCAAGACATCAAATTGAACAATTCCATTCCTCAAATACCACCATCCCTATAAATTAACAGAAAAAATACTTACAGGGTGTTACTTTAACTCTTTTAACATATGTTGTGCACTTTCAAACATCTAGAAAGACTAGCCATCTCAAATAAGGATTTGATTAAACTGCACATAGAGGCTATAATCTGAATAGGAAGGAACTTTCTGGCCTAAAATCCTTCCCCTTTTCATCTCTATCAACAAAGTGGACAGTACAATAAGCATCTGTAATGCTTAGAGAGGATTTTAACAATTTTACTTCTCATGTTTTCAGGACAGTTCTTCTTAGGAATCTAACACAAACTGTACAGCATGTATTTGTTTACTAACTACTTCTGTCATACACTGGCAACCTCTGTAACATCTAGAAAGGCTAGATCAGGGGTCCTCAAACTTTTTAAACAGGGGGCCAGTTCACTGTCCCTCAGACCGTTGGAGGGCCGGACTATAGTTTAAAAAAAAAAAAAACTATGAACAAATTCCTATGCACACTGCACATATCTTATTTTGTAGTAAAAAACAAAACAGGAACAAATACAATATTTGTGTTGCATGTGGCCGCGGGCCGTAGTTTGAGGACCCCTGGGCTAGATGTTGTAAATTAGAACAGTTTGTCCTTCATATACAATATGTACACAGCTAAGTAAATCACAATGCACAGGCACAAGAGAAGATGGTTAATCTTGCCTAACTATAAACATACTGGTATAAAGCCTTTTGCACTTTCTTCTCCTTCCTCCCTGAACCAGTAAAAAAATAATAATGTGTACTGCTCAGAGAGGTGATTTGATCATCCCATTTCCAAAACATAGTATTTGAAATGAATTTTAACAAAAGGATATATACAAAATGTGTCATTTTACTACCTCTACTTTTAACATACTTTGTGCACTTCTAAACATCTAGAAAGACTAGATGTTTCAAATAAGGACTTAAGTTTGTCCACTATATACACAGTAGTGTTGAATAAACTAGACACATGTAACAATGGTTATATCTGAAAGTGTCTTCCTTATAGGAACATTCTAGTCTGGAACCCTTCATTTCCTCCTGGCCACCATCAACTCAATGGGCTGAGTAGGCACATGTGTCACTTACAGGTAGATTTCACAATTTGATTTCCAAAGTCCTTTTCAGAAAACAGCCTTTCTATGAATTTTAACACAAAGTGTACAAAATGTGTTAGTTTACTAACTCTACTTTTGTCATACATTGGCAACCTCTTTAATATCTAGAGACTAGATATTATAAAATCAGAACCTATTTGCCCAGTATATTCACAATATATACAATAAAGTTAAATGAAATGCATGTAACATATAGAGTGGCAAAGGATAAGCTAAAATTTTCTATTACAAACTAGCAAAACATCTCTTTGCAATTTCTTCCCTCCCACCTCCCTCAACCTAGTAGTGAACAGTACATAGAGTACACTGTTCAGAGAGGTGATTTAACAATTCCATTTCTAAAGACAATATTTTTATCAGGTTTTAAAAGCTATTTACAAGAAGCATTATTCTGCTACTTCTACTTTTAAGTACATCAAGCACTTCTAAATGTCTAGAGAGACTAGATATTTCATATAATTCTTACTTGCCCACTATGTGCACAGCACTGTTAAAATTGCACATACTAACAATGGTTATAATCCGAGGTATCTACTAAATATGACCATGTTGGCCTGAACCATTCCCTCTCACTCCCTTCTCTTCAGCACCAATCCAGTGGACAGGTACAGGTGTGTGTAATATTTAGAGGTGGTTGAACAAATTCATATCCAATAGGCATTTACACAAGACAAGCTTTCTTTTTTTTAATATATTTTATTGATTTTTACAGAGAGGAATGGAGAGGGATAGAGAGTTAGAAACATCGATGAGAGAGAAACATCGATTAGCTGCCTCCTGCACACCTCCTACTGGGGATGTGCCCGCAACCAAGCTACATGCCCTTGACCGGAATTGAACCTGGGACCTTTCAGTCCGCAGGCCGATGCTCCATCCACTGAGCCAAACCGGTCAGGGCAAGACAAGCTTTCCTATGAATTTCAACACAAAGTGTACAAAATATGATAATTTTACTACTTTGTCATATACTGGCAACCTCTTTAACATCTAAAGATTAGCTTTTGCAATTTTAGGACTTATTTGTCCATTATACACACAGCAAAAAAAAATGCACATAACATATAAAAATGGCTTTATCTGAAAATATCCAAATATGAACACACTAGCATATTACTTTTTGGAATTCTTTTCCTCCCACGTCCTCCAAACTACTGAACAAATACTGACTATAGTATATTGCTCACAGAGGTGGTTTAACAATTCTGTTCCCAAAAGATAGCATTTCCTATGAATTTTAGTAAAAAGATATTTACAAAAGTGATATTTTACTACCTCTACATTTAACATACGTTGGGCACTTCTAAACATCTAGATGGACTAGATGTTTCAAAAAAGGATTTAATTTGTCCACTATATACACAGCAGTTTTGAATAAACTGCACACATTTAACAGTTATAATCTGAAAGTGTCTTTGAAATATGAACATTGTAGCCTAAGACCATCTTTCTCCTTCTTGCCCTCCTCCACCAACCATGTAGGCTATAATGCTCAACTATTCAGAAGACACCCTTTCCTAGAAATTTTAGCACAAATGTACAAAATGCATTCGTTTACTAACTCTACTTTTGTCATACACTGGCAACCTCTTTAACATCTAGAAAGACTAGATGTTGTAAATTAGGACTCATTTGTCCATTATACACTATATACACAGCTAAGGAAAACCAAATGCGTGAACATAAAGGACAATGGTTAATCTGTCTCACTTTGAAACACACTGGCATCCAGCTCTTCGCCCTTCCTTCTCCCTGAACCAGTGCACACATGTGTACTGTCAAAGACGTGGTTTGGCCATTTCCCAAAATAAGAGTATTTGATATGAATTTTAACAAGGTATTTACTAAAATGTCTTTTTTTTACTACCTCTACTTTGACCAGGCACTTCAGAACATATAGAATGATAGGTATTTCAAAAAAGCACTTGGCATTGACAACTGTTATACAGTAGTGAGGAATAAAATGCACACATAAAACAATGGTTATAATATGAAAATGTCTTCTAAATATGACCAGTCTGGCATAGAACCTTCTTTTCTTCCTCCTCAAGGTCTTCTCTCCAGGTCCTCTAACGCACGGGGCGAACGTGGCTGTGTCGCTCCGGATGTCGCATGCCGTTTCTAGAGGTAGTCTGACAATTCCATCTCAAAGTCATTTCCAGAAGACATTTCTTTCGATATATTTTTAAAAAATGGGCGTTTGCAAGACGCATGATTTTCTAACTCTATTTATCATACGTTGGCAACCTCTTAACATCTAGAAGGCCTGGATGTAGCAAGTTCTCTTTTGAAAGGTTGGGGGGAAAGTTGAGAGCAGCCTTTTCATATTATATACACAGGCGCCTATAAAGGGCCAGTAAATCTTCGCAAAGGGTGGCGGGCCCTTCCCAGTAGCCAGATGTGGCATGTTCTTCTGCTATTTCTCTTCGGAAATCAAGGTTTACAGTAGAACGAAGACCACGCCCCCCCCCCAAGGCCCGCTAACCGCTCGCTAACCGCTCCACCCGCCATGGATGGGGCTCCGCTCACCTTTGGCCCGTGAAGGCCTCTGTCCATCGGGGTCAGGACAAGGTGAGGTCTCCTCCCGCTGGGACGGAGGAGTCACCCCAGGCGCCCATCCACCCAGTTTCCAGCCCCCGAGGGTGGGCGAGCTGTGTCCACGCAGACCCGCCTCAGGGCCTCCCTCTGCCGTCCATTGGCGACCATTCTTCTCGCCCCGCCTCGCCCATTGCTCAAGGCAGCGCGGCCTCGGGGCTGGTCTCCTCCAGGGGCTGGTCGGTGGCTTGGCGGGGGCTCCGCTTAGGCCCGGAGTTTGGGTTGGAGACCCTGCGGTGCACAGGGTGCGGCCTGGGGCAGGCCACCGCCATCAGGTCGGAGGTGGAGGGGGGGGGTGGAGAGCGAAG
>NW_005871685.1:71520-87102 GCF_000147115.1 Myotis lucifugus | reverse complement strand
CCGCAGGGAGGGCTCCGGGTCTGCAGGACACAGCCTGCTGCCGTCCCGGGCCCCCGGGTCACCCGCCGGCCGGGCCGGGGGGCCTGGAGGGGCCCGGGGAGCCCGCGGAAGCCCCGAGGAGAAGGCCGCGCTCTCTGCCGGAACTCGCAATTTGTACTTCTTAATCCTCTTCTCCTTTTCGGACCATCCACCTAACCACTTTCTCATCTGGCAACCATCAGTTTATTCTCTGTTTTATTCAGGTTTTTTTTTTTTTCTTTTTGTCCCTATATTTTGTTGTTGTTGTTTTTTATCCCACATGTAAGTGGAATCCTGTAATTAGTCTTTTTCTGACTGGCTTATTTCACATAGTATAATACCCTCTAGGTCCATCCATGTTGTTGCAAGTGGCAAGAAGGGATTATAAATTGGTGCAGACCCTATGGGAAAGCAGTATAGAGGTTCCTAAAAAATTAAAACTGCAATTCCACTTCTGAGTATTTATCCAAATAAAGCCCAGAAGATGTATGCACCCCTATGTTCAATGCAGCATTATTTACAATGGCCAAGATGTGAAAGCAGCCAAAGTGTCCATTGATAACCAAGCAGATAAAGAAGATATGGTACATATAAACAATAAAATAGTACTACTTTAAAATTTTAATTCTTAATCAACAAGCTTACAAATGAAGAATAAATACGTTTGGGTACATCTACCTTTTCCAGTGTTTATTTGGATTGTCAAATATAAGACAATGTTACTTTGTATCAGTAAGAAATGAACTACCCATGTTACCGTAATCTAAATTTTTATTTTTGATAGATACCAACATATAAAAATAAAATATTTAAAAAATTTTAAAGAGAAAATTGTTGATATAATAATTTTACTTTAAACAAATTGCTGATATTATATATATATATATATATATATATATATGTATATATATATATATATATTGTCTTAATTTTCATGTGGTTGCCATGCAATAGAAATATTTTCCACTGAATGCCAACATTTTATTTCCTGGTGCTTTATAAATATTTTAAAAGCATTTTTATTACCAGGCAAATTAATAGAGTTAATCGTACTGTAATGAAGTCTTGCTTAACATTATTTCATTATTTAATCAATAAGTTTAATAATGAAATCATGTTAATTTCATTTAATCAATAATTATTTATTCATTTCATTATTCATGATTCTTCTCTTCTTTACGATAAAAAATCAACCCAAACTGGTTTAAGCAATAGTGAGATAAAGTTTTTGAAAAAATACTATATGTTCAGTTTGGCATTTTCATTTGGGTTAAAGCAGAAGCTCAAGTAACAAGATAAATTGAATCTCCCTCTACACCTTTTGCTTCAGAATTCCACGGAATGGATTCATTGTCTTGTAAGCCTGTCTACCCAATACCCCTCAGTGACTCCATGTACATATTACTTTAGTAGTTAACTGTTCCAAAGGAAATAAAGATTTTCTGTCTCTTTGATTCTTTTATTCAGTCTCTTTCATTTGACTTGGTTTAACCAATTTTCTCTTAACCAATGCAATTGAATGGAGGCTTTTAAATCTCTGAATATCTGTGAATGGCCAAAAAAGTTTACTTACCCACTTTTGCAGCTGTGGGGTAGAGTAAATCTTACTGATAACTCTTGAATCACAAATGATATTAGATTATACTTTTAGCTGCATTTGGCCAATGGATGTAGTATTAATATGTACTATTACAGATATATATAATCAAGTACTTCATAAATGAGAAAGGAATGGAGGTGTGGTAATAACAAAAGCAAATTAGATTGTAAGAATAAGGAGTGTCTGTTTGACAGCCTCAAAATGTTCACTAAACCAACAATAAATATTTTCACCACACCTAACCATCTAAATGAATTTTATGAGTAGTAGGATTTTTCAGGAATGGGGTAGTGGTACCTAAGCTTTTCTGGCTTATTTCTGCCAACTACATCTGGGTTTAGAGTTCTCTTTCTACCACTACAATTTTTACTTCAGATGAATTTTTCTGATCATTATGTTTGGAATCTTTCTCCTCAACTTTCTAAAGCTAAAGCTGAAATCAAACCATCACTTATTAAATGGGTAAGTGATCAGCAGAGATATGCTGGCAGAAAATTAGTAGATTTTTAATATCAAAGAGATAGTAAGTGAAGAACCAGGGAGCAAGCCATGGCTAGCAGCACAGTCTGAGCGATTGAGTGGTTGGAAAATACAGAGGAAAAAGTGCCATCATTTGACGGAGTTTTTCATGGCATTCCATGCTATTTTGTTCATTAACTTTATTATTTTGTTATTAATCTGTCATACCAATATCACTATAAACACATTTTCAAAGTCTCCCTGTCTCTGCCACCCTGTGGAAATAAGGTTTAATGTACCATAATAGCTAATCCTCACCCCACTCCCAAGTGTTCTCCAAAATAGAACTCTAAATCCAGAAATAGTTGGAACTAAATTGTTCCCATCTTTAAAAACATTAAAAAAAAATCAAATTTGAAGATTGCCAGGTTGTTTTTAGATTTAGTGCATATGATCTCTACCACATAATGAAATAAATTAAATTTTCAAACTCTACAAAACACTAGCATTAGTTCCTATCTCTAGAAATGATAGCAAATAATATGGATAGATGATAATTAGTTTGATCTATCACTAGACCACCATATATACTCATTATTTAAAGGGTGATAGACAGCCCTAGCCAGTTTGGTTCAGTGGATAGAGTGTAGGCCTATGGACCAAAGGGCTATGGGTTGATTCCAGTCAAGGGCATGTACCTTGGTTGCAGGCTCCTCCCCAGCCAGAGCCCTGGTTAGGGCTCGTGCAGGAGGCAAACAATCTAAGTGTTTCTCTCACATTGATGTTTCTCTCTGTCTTCCCCTCTCTCTTCCACTCTCTCTAAAATCAATGGGAAAATATCCTCGAGTGAGGATTAATTTTTTTAAAAAAAGGGTGCTAGGTAATTGCCTTATTGATTATTTTTATGTTTAGATATATCACAACAGTATTGTACATTCAAAGAAGACAGACATAACTTTTCTTCCCTGTAAAAGGAGAACGTGTGTATATTGGGAAGTTATTAAATGGGATTTACATTTTTATCATTTCTATAATGCCTCTATTTCATCTTTTTCTCACAACTACTAAAATACAGAGAAAAAAATCAGTGTGTCTTTTATGATTTAATGAATTTCATAGAATTGAGATGTCCAGGTGATTTTTTCCAGAAATCCAGACCTTTGGGCAATAACCAAAGGTAGGTTGGGCTTCTGCCTCAGTTAAACGTTAAAGCTGATATTAAGTGCTTTTCATTTGCACCCATTTTGTTTTGTTCTAGACATCTGGACAAACTGCTGTTAAAGGATCGAGGGAATCACCCGAGTAGCAGCCTCATTTAATGTGCCTACTTACGCAGATCACAAGGTACTATTGACCGAGCAAAAGTTTTCATACACTTCATGATGTCAACAAGATGAAGCAACCTAAAATTAATTACTCATAGTTTAGAAAAGACAAGTTAGGGAAATACCAGCTGTTTATTCCTGTGTGTCCAGGCTCAATTTTTCATATATATCTCGAGCCTTCATGGGAGAATGCTAACTGAATGGTGCTGCTGATTCACCAGCTGGGCGGTGAAGTGCTTCAAAGGCAGAGCACTAGCCTTAGATTCGAAAGTTTAAATGCTGTTTTTCTACAGAGAGGGAACCATTAGATGACACTGTGTTTCCCAATTGGTATAATATGTGAGTTTTGAAACCAAGGGGTTGGAATCAAGAATAAAAGTAAGAGTAGTCACATTCACCAACAATCTACTAGTAACTGACCTATTTAAAGAACTTAATCCTCCTGCCTCTGTATATACAGGTCCTTGAGGGCACAGTATGAGACCCACTATACTTGAAACTCTAACTTCCTGAGAGCCACTTTGGGCTCCTCCTGCCAGTAGCAAACCCAGAAAGCAGTTACTATGCCTTCAGGGCTACTTGACCCAGATCATCATGGGAGGCATGGCTGCCTCTACATAATGGGGACAGGAAACAATATGTTCAGCCTTATTTAATTCAATGAGACATATTTTTGTTCGCTCATCCCCAGATTTAACTGCATATTGGCAAGTAAATCAACCATCGCCTATTAAGGGCATAGCAATAAAAGGCTTGTGAGAGAAATCTAAAAGGGATGACAGAGGGGAAAGATAGCACCAAAATCAACTGGAACATCAGGGGATCTAGTTTATCCCACTAACTGTTAGAATTCCTCCCAAATTATGACCAACCACAACCAGGTAGCAGCTGAGGTTAGATGGGGTGAAATCTATTTTCCTAATTAATTAATTAGGAAAAATAGCAGCTACATTCATGTAGTATAGGTAAATTTTACAACTAACATAGGTCTTGGTATAGGGACTAGGAAAGGTTAAAAGTGATCCATCTCTCTTATGTTACAAATATGGATAGGATGAAGGGAGAGAGCATGGACTTTATGAACTTTCAAATGCATTTAATAAGTACACATTGTAGAAAAATTAGAAGTGTTAGTAAAAGAGTTCTAGTGCTACAAAAGTCAGAAAAAAATGTCATCTTCATTTGTTTACTAACACTCAATTACATGTTTTACAAATACTTATTTTCATATTAGTGAAAGGACAAAACTAACTTTAATAAAGGAGATGAAGACAACGTGCCATGAGAACTTAACTTCAGGGAAAGCCTGATGAATTTCAAAGAACAGTACATCTGGCAAAATAAAACGTAAAAATGAGAGCATTTAGGAGCATGATTGAGATGTATGAAAAACATAGGTATTTCTTTAAATGGGTAAGTCTCTGGTTAGGTAAATTGTTAGGATATGTAACACCTGAGGAAACTGAATAAATGTTAAAAATATTTCTCTCAGAAACACTCCCCCCTGCCAGGAATAGAGTGGGTATCAAAAGCCTATATTTTTTCAAGTTTATAAGAGCTGCAGGCAAGAAAAGGAAAACAGTCCCAGAAGCAGTAGCATTCATAGCTTACACATCTTGTCACATTTTCTCAACAACATAATCCGATTTTAGGACATACAAAGGGCAGACTTGGGGAGCATAGTGGCAGAGAGATTCTATCTTAATACTTTGAATTTAGCATTTCTAAAGTCTTTCCAGATTTGTCTTCTGACAGTCTGGATTCTGGTGTTCAAAAAGGTTTTTGTTAGCTTGGTAGGTTGACTTTTTTTCTTTGATCTGTAAATAGTAGGAAGTAGGGGTACACTTGTGTTTTAGAAGGGTTCTGAGAATAAAGAGAAACACTGTTAAGTTTCCTGGCACAGGAGTGGCAGCCAAACTGTCAGAAAGATTCAGAAAGCTGTTGTTCTTTTATGGCTGGCATTTTGTTTAAATGTCCATCTATGTTGCTCAAATGGAATTCTTTATTGATGCTATTAACAATAATTTTATTGGAAAAGAATGTCTTCTAGTGGCTGTATATAACAGAACTGTGGATAAACCACAATTCCTCCATTTTATTCTTTCTTAGAAGAGCTTCAGGATGAGTTGTTGAAATAAGTTAGAAGAACCAAGGATGCTTTGTTCTAGAAGGCCATGAATTGGCTTGATAATAGGTACTCTCATTGTCAGTTGCTTCTGGGGATTAATAAAGTAAGAATGATCCTAGACCAGAAATAAATCCTTGTAAGACCCATTAGTTTTCAGTGAGGGAGTAATTGACTTTTAGATAACTGCTAATTATACATTTTTTTACAAGTTCAAAACATTTTTTAGTTTCAGCTTGCAAATTTTGGAAGTTATTATTTGCATTCTTATAGCTATAATGTCAAACATATCCTAATCCAAGGCATTTACTCTGGTCGATTCCTTTGCCTGAGAGGTTCTTTTCCTAGATACTCACATGACTGATCTCTTTTCATTCAAGTCTTAGGTGAATATCAACTACTCAGGAAGATTTCTCTATCCCACAATATCCCCAAGATCTACCTCTCATTGAGATGTTTAACTATATGTGCACACTATAATAAACTGGGAAACAGAAAAAAGAATTGCTGCTAGGACTTCATGAGACTAATTAAATTATAAGCCTTTAGGAGAGTGTAGACATCTGTTCTTTGTAGAAGTTTTTTTAGGAGACAATTTCTGCTTCTAGACTAGATAAAACAATGTGGAGTATATTTATTCTCCTGCCTGAAACAACCAAAATAAAACAAAATATATGGAAAAACCATTTTCAAGATAGCAAACATGAAACAATGCAAGAGAGTAGTCCTAGAGAGAAATGGGAAAAAACAAGTTTACTCCCATAACTGTCCCAAATTAAAGCCTTGAGGGAATTTCTAAGCTATGCACTGGAGTGGGTACCCTAGCAGTCTTCATGAATTGGGGAGATAGAGCTAAGTCCAGAATGATCACAATTATTAAGGTGGCAGAGTAACAGAAAGGAGAATACTGCACAGAGAAAAAACATTAGAAATCTGCCGATGGCCCTACTTGATAATTCAGTAGAGTTTAGAACACTAGTAAAATGTGAGAACACTATACAAGCTCTGAGAAAGAATTATTTTTCCCTAAAGGAATGGAAGGAAGAGTATTCAGTGCTCACTTCTCATTGAGAACTATGGCTCTTGCTACCAGCCATAGTCCCTCAGTGGTGGGGCAAAGCTATCCCTAAATCAGAGGTTCTCAAATGGTTGTGGTAGGAGGGAGTCCAAATTATGTACCCGAGGGGTCAATTTGCAATGACTGGAGACATTTTTGGTTGTTACACCTGGGGAGGGGATGCTACTGGTATTGAGTGAGTAGAGAACAGGGATGATGATAAATATCCAACAATACAAAAGAGAGTGAGTCTTCCACAGAAAGGATTATCCACCCCAAATGTTAATAGTGCTGAGGATGAGAAACCTTGGACTAATCACTGCTCCTGTGTCCTAACCTGTCATAAAACAAAACCCAAAATGATTGAACTGTTTTCAGGTAACTTGATTCCATCCATGAATAAAGTCTATGAATATTTATAGGATACAAAAATATTCAGTACACAAGGTAAGGCATCCAATTGCAAAAATAATAGGCAATCCAATTTCAAAAATAACAGGCATGAAAGAAGTAGGAAAATGCAGTCATAATTAGGAGAAAATTTAATAGATCAAAACCTAACTGAAATTAACACAAATGTTAAAATCAGCAAAAAAAAAATGACATAAAAAAGGCATAACTTGTTAAGATGTAGAGGCAAAGAAGACATTAAAATACCAAAACCAACTTTATAGGTATAAAAATTATAAGTGAGATGAATCAACAGCAGATTAGACTTTGCAAAAGAAATTAGTGAACTTGAAAAAATAGCAGTAGAAACTATCTGAAAATGAATCATTGAGAGAAAAATAAAGGATGGAACAAACAAGGAACAAAATATCACCAGTGAACTGTGGGACAATAGTAAAGGCCTATGCAAATGATTATAATCTCCAAGAGAGAGAGAAGAGAACTGAATTGGGGACAGGGACATAATATATGTAAAGAAATAAAAAACTTAATATTTTATAGACTTTATTTTTATAATAGTTTTAGATTTATAGAAAAATTGAGCATGTAGAATAGAGAGTTATATATATACTAGAGGCCTGATGCACAAAATTCGTGCAAGGGCCTTGGCCCTGTCCCCCGCCTGCCACCGCCACTGTGGCTGGGGGGCCTCTGCCGCCTCTGCTGCGGCCCTCACCCACTGTGGCTTTGTCCAGAAGGAAGGATGTCTGGAAGGACATCTGGTCTAATTAGCATATTATGCTTTTATTATAATAGATACCCCATCTTACACACAGTTCCCCCTATTATTAACATTTTGCATTACAATGGAACATTTGTTATAATTAATGAACCAATATTGGTGCATTATTACTAATGGTTCACCGTTTGTTCAGATTTCCTTAGTTTTTACCTGACGTCCTTTTTTTAGTTTCAGAATCCCATCCAGGATACCATGTTTCATTTAATTGTCATGTTTCCTCAGGCTCCTCTTGACTGTGCAGTTTTTCACACTGTCCTTACTTTTGCTGACCTTGACATGCTATACATGAATCCTACAAGATATAAATGGATGCCACCAGTATATGGAGCATCACCTACAGGAGGCGAGGTGCTTTGGTAGGTATTGGAGATGATGAATAAGACGTTAAAATTCTGCCTTCATGGAGCTTACAGACTACTAGAGGAGATGAAAAATAAGCAAGCTTTTGAAAAGTGCTCTGAAAGGAATAAAGAATAGGTTACTATGATTGGGAAAACAAGAAAGAGTGAGTTTTAATAGAGGGGTCAGAGAGAGTCTCTCCAAATATTTTTCTATATTGGATAAAAACTATGACCTACAGATATAATACCCTCAACAAACCCAAACACAAGAAACATGAAAAAAAATACATAAAGTCATATCATAATGAAATTCTCTAAAACCAATGACAAAAACATTTTCTAGTGATGGAAAAAGACACATTTTGTGCTTGTAAACAAAGAATCATATGATGGTAGATTTTTTTTCAGGACCTAAAAAAGAGACGATAGTGGAATAGCATCTTTAAAGTAAAAAAAAACTAAACAACAACCTGAAAACCTGTAATTATATTTCTAAAACAATATCTTTTGCAGATAAAAACAAAAATAAATATTATTTGAGTCAAACAAATGTTGACAGAATTTATCAATAGAGTTGTATTATAAGAAAAAGATAAAGCAAGTCTTTTAGAAAGGAAAATAATGCTAGAGAGGTAATTTGTACCCTCAGTAACTACCACTACAATTCATAAATAAATTGATATTTAATAAATGATGGATTTGACGGTCTGTTTGATGAAAACCTCAGAGGGAAGGCAGGGGAGGGTGGAAGGGGGGAGATAAGAGATCAACCAAAGGATTTATATGCATGCATATAAGCATAACTAATGGACACAGACAGTAGAGAGGTGAGGCATGAGCTGGGGAGTGGGGGTGGCCGGGGAGAGGTCATTGGGGGAAAAGGGAGACATATGTAATACTTTAAAAAATAAAGAATTTAAATTTTAAAAAATGAAGGATTTTATTAATTATGATCAAGTGATTAAAAAGTAATTAAGTAAATAATTTAGCAAGATGTCATTCACATAACGAGGTAAACAAGAGAAATTCAGTTCTCACATCTAATTCAGTTTGATTTATCCATCTGAAAAATTTAAAACATTTAAAAAAATTTGTGAGTGGCACTAATTTTTTTTAAACATATTACATTGATTTTTTACAGAGAAGAAGGGAGAGGGATAGAGAGCCAGAAACATCGATGAGAGAGATCGATCAGCTGCCTCCTGCACGCCCCCCAGTGGGGACATGCCCGCAACCAAGGTACATGCCCTTGACCAGAATCGAACCTGGGACCCCTGAGTTCGCAGGCCGACGCTCTATCCACTGAGCCAAACCGGTTCGGCGGCACTGATTTCTTGAGACCGGTATTAAAGAGCAGCTTCTTACAGGGAGGCTCATCAGCATAGAACTCCACTTAGAATGTTTGCAATAAAAGCCTTTTAGAATTAGTCAAAGTTCTTTATGGATATTACATAATTTTTCCATTGCCTCAAGTAAAGAAATTCAATCTTGATTTTGCCTCAAGTAGCAGAGAGTGCCCATGTCCTCCTTTACTTGAAGAAGGCTTTGAACGATTCCAATTTTTATTAATCTACTTTTTAAGAAAATGTCAAGTAGATCTTTCAGTTGAAATGAAAAAATATGCATCCTCTTCAAATATTAGTAATTCGGCAATACTAGTAAAAGCATCTACAAGAGTGGACACTTTTGAGTTTTTCTCTTGAGTTACTAACAGCATATACAAAATGACATGGCATCAAATATAAAAACAATAATAATGTCAAGCTTCTCTTCTAAGGAAAGTCACAATAGATGTTGCTCCTTCATATACCCCTTTCAGAGAGACCCCACGCTTCTCCGGGGCAATCAGCCTTCCTTGCTTCAGTAAACACTGACTCTAAGTGTGTTTTTGGAGACATTTGTCTCATGGCTATCAACATCTTCAAAACACTGAAAACAATTCTGGAGCTCTATATCCAAATGAGATGACATTTAAAATGAAATAAAGTAAAAGCATATGCACTCAAAAGAAATAAATTCTTCTCCTGAACTCCATCAATGTAAGACATGAAAAAATAATTTTATATAAAAATGAAAGGAATAGGAAAAGTATTCTTGAAGTAAAAGTAGAACAAAATCAGAATACTTATACTATATGATCTCAAGACTTATAAGAGCAACAATTTTTTAAATATATATATATTTAAATAATATATATATTATATATAATATATATATTATTTCAGAGAGGAAGGGAGAGGGAAAGAGAAACATCAATGATGAGAGTGAATCATTGATCAGCTGCCTCCTGCATGTCCCCCACTGAGGATCAAGCCAGCAACCCTGGCATGAGCCCTTGACCAGAATCAAACCCAGGATCCTTCAGTCCACAGGCCCAGGCTCTATCCACTGAGCAAAACCAGCTAGGGCAAGAGCAACAATTTTGAGTATGTGTGATAAGGTTTTAAACATAGAAAATAGATCAATGGATCAGATTAGATTGTTCATAAATATAATCATGTTTATGTTATTTATCGATATTTGAACAAAGTATACTAGTAAGTCAATTCAGCAGATAAAAAAGACTGGAATGCAGGAGTTCCAGCCACTTCTCCCCACCTACCTAAAGCCTACCACCTTCTGATTTTTGTTACCTCACCTTGGGCTAGTATTATAAGTCACCAATGGGATCATGTAGTACTTACTTTTTTGTGTGTGAGTGCTTTTAATCCACATCTTGATTTTAAAATTAATTGAAGTTATGTTTAATTCAATGTTATACTTTTTATCGATAGTTTGAATTCAAATGTAGAAGTGACTGGAGGTCCTCAGCAAGGAACTTTGTACGGTGATGACCTTGCTCTTTATCCTGTTTGACAACAGTGTATAAGAGTTTCAAGTCATATGAAACTGAACATTTCAGATACTTGCATTTCACTGAATGTAAAATATATCTAAATAATACAATGTTTATAAAGAAAAAAGTTAATGATAAATCTTTTTAAGAATGTATAAAACATTTTTAACTAACAGTTCATATTATAAACCAGAATGTCATTAATTTCACTGAAAACGTCGTTCTAACTCTGATAATATATAATGAATACATAGTTTACCCCAACTGTTCAAACAAAAATCTATCAGTTGCTATGTTGTGGAATTAGCGTGAAAGAGGAACAGCTGAGCACTCAGGGAAGAAGCCTTAATCAAAGCAGCGCTGCTGGCTCAAGGGATTCGAAGATCCAAAGCCTGAACAGCTAGTACAATGAGATCACCCCTTACATAGTCCTAAGTTTCTTTGTTTCCTAACTACAGGCTTCTGTGGTGGGCTTCCACCGCCCCTCCTGAGTCAGTTAGAATGGGGAAGCTAGATTGTGTCTAAATGCCTCGTCTGGGTGGTGCCAGGGACGACCCCTCTAGCTAAGCTGTTACTTTCTTGGTTTATGGCCCTTTGTAAATTGGGAGTTATTAGGAAAGCATGTCTTGCAAGACCAGATTATTAATAAAGTGGCAGTGACTTAATTACAGGCTATCAAGAATGTACATTTGCCCTAACCGGTTTGGCTCAGTGGATAGAGCGTCGGCCTGCGGACTGAAAGGTCCCAGGTTCGATTCCGGTCAAGGGCATGTACCTTGGTTGTGGGCACATCCCCAGTAGGGGGTGTGCAGGAGGCAGCTGATCAATGTTTCTCTCTCATCGATGTTTCTAATTCTCTATCCCTCTCCCTTCCTCTCTGTAAAAAATCAATAAAATATATATTCTTTTAAAAAAAGAATGTACATTAGGATACTGCTTAACTAGGTACAGAGTCAGGCTGCTAGCCCCCTACATTCTTTCACAGTTATAGTTTTATATTAGATATCATGTGAAAACCAAAACCTAGTTTTTCAAATTCATATTAATATATCTAATCTAATATTTAATTTTTTATTTTAATACACACAAATTCTGCCCAGAAGTAAATTTATATCAGCCAGCAGGATTTGCATTTTCAAAATTATTAAATTAATAAAAATCCAAATAACAAAAAATAAATTAAAAATCCCACTCTGTAGGAGATACTCATCTATGAATCAGCATTGCATTTTATTCTACAATTATCCCATACTATTCTATTAGTTACTATTGTTACCAAAGGTCTTTTCATTTTAGGAATAATTGGATTAATGAAATAGGCAAGTCATATCTTATAACCTAGTCCTTTAATTGCATCCAAGATCATTATCATTTTACTCTTTGCACTGCACTATATTTTTTAAAGGATATTTTCTCCAACTATTTTTCTCATTAGAAACCGTTGCTTATCTGCTAGCTAAAATAATGCCTGCAGTACAACTGAGCACAGAAATTATTTGATTGAGCCCTTTTCATGGATGCTTTATGCTGTCAGTTCTGACTGTCTCTGTCCTAATTTCTCTTTCCCACCTGTCTTAATTCTTGAAATCCTAACTGTCATATCACTTCTTGGAAGTTTAGTGTGGCATATTGAAACAGGAATCTTAGGGGAATATGGGCAGGTTTAGGGAGTTTTTAGAATTGGGGAGGAGGGCCTCAGTTGTCACTATAGTAACCAACTCAAAAGGGAATATTGGCCAATCAGAGGGGATATCAGGACACAGGAACTGCAGCCTTTATAAACCATGGAAACAGGAAGGAAGTCGGTGGGACCCTCTCCCCCTCCCCACATGGGAGTCTGTACTTGTTTTTCAATAAATCTCCACCTTTGCTACACCACCTTCTATCTGTGGATTCATTCTTCAACTCCGATGGGCAAAGAATCCAGGATCTAGTCCAAAAATTCCATGTCAATATGATTGTACAATTCCTGTTTTTTAACCTGTGCATTTATATTTTTTATTTCCAAATTTTGACTAGCTTTGTAACTACCTTCAGAACTAAATAGATCCTTTTATTTTTATTTACTTATGGGTTCTATAAAAATACATGTTCAAAGTAGATAATCTGAGAGCTGTATTCATATAAAAATGTTATTTATAATTACATGTAAAAACTGTGATTAGCAAATACTATTTTGATTAGTACATAAGTCACTTAATTCCTAATTAGGATTGACTTTTTCAGTTTTATTTATGTGTTACATGAAAAGCTTGCTTCATTAATTTCCTTATTTTAGAGGCTATATTGAAGTATCAATCTTACTGTTTCTATATAATTTAATATTGTTAAATCAGTAATATTTTAAGTATTTTGCACCAGGCCATCAACTATCTGAATAAATTTATTTGGAATATAGCTAGGCAAAATATATGTTTAATCACAGTAGAAATAGATTAAATACATTTTAACACAATGCTAGGTTATAATTTGCTACAAGGAAATATTAGGAAATGTTAATGGTTCTTTAATCAACAACTCAATATTAGATTGAAAAAGGATTTAAGGGTTTCTTATTTACATTCTTGAATACATAAAAGAAAAACCTCCACTACTGAACCCAAGAATTTATATAGTCCCCATGCATCCATACTATACTAGTAGACCCTATTAAGATTGATTAGTGTTTACTTTGGAGAAAATAAAACAGAAAAATAACCTGTTTTTGATGGAAAGTAAAGATGCTATTTATATTAGTTTTCTTGGCTATGAAATGAATTCCAACTAATTTAGTGGCTTATGTGGATGGAAAAAAAGGGGGGTCAGGGGGACATGATAACCTGACTAGCTCAGGGAAGGCCTGCATGGTGGTTTTGCAAATTCAAAGACCTAAAGTAACCACAAAGGATGGCCTGAAATGAACACTTTAACTAAAAGCAGTTTATAGTGGGTATTCATGTCCTAGGCCAGTGTCTTCCCTGACAAAGGTCAATCTTTGCCTTAACTGAGCCTATTGTTTTTTGTATCTAAGATAATGTCCTTGTGAAATGTCAGGGTAACTTGTAACTTCCCTTTTTCTAGACCCTCAGGGCACAACCAAATGGATCTGGGCACCAGGACAGAGACCATAAATTCCTTCATTGTTATTGTTATCATGCTAATTGTTGACTGTTAACAATCCTGCACCCACATGGGTAAAGGAAGTGTGTGTCTATCATGTTACTTTTCATCCAATCCCAGAGGTCCCCCCTGAGTTTTGCCCTCTCCCACCTCCCTAATCTATTACCAATGGATTTCATGTAACCCACTTAAGTTGTCTTCTTTGATTGTAAATGTATAAAGGTGAAGAACTGCCATTCTCAGGAGTATTATCCCAATCCATTGAGGTTCTGTTTCTTGGCAATTGTCAACAGTTTGGCTCAAATAACGTCACAAAAATTCTTTACAGGTTTGAATGTTTTTACATTAACACTTAAAACAACACACATATTTTCCCATAGTTTCTGTGTGCCAGGAGTCTGGGCATGACTTCGCTGAGTCCCCTGCTTAGGGTCTGTGCAGAGCTGCACACACACCGTCATCCAGGGCTGGATTCTCATCATTGGCTTGACTGGGGAAGGATCTGCTTCTGAATTCTCTCAGTTTGTTAGCAGAATTAATTTCCTTACAGTCATAGGACTCATGATGGCTTGCTTCAAAGCCAACACTTGAGAGAGAGATTCTACCAAGATGGGTGCTACACTCTTATGTAATCACATATACATATTACGTACCTGTCATCACCTTAGCTGCATTCCATTCATTGGAAGCAAATCACAACTTCCATCAACACTCAAGAACTGGATCACACAAATATGTGAACACTAGTAGATGGGGAACGTGGAAGCCACATTAAAATCTATCTGCCACTGTGGTTACTGTATTTGTGTTTAAACAGTGTGAGAAAACATTCTGATGTCATTAGCAAGGTCCCCGAAGATCAGACAATTTTGTAAGAGTCCTGGTCATCATTCAAAAGTTAATGGTTTTTGAGCCCTGAAATAGCCTAATTCAATGCTAGTGAGAGTCCTCCAGCAATTTGCTGAATGTACCTGAGCAACTTTGAGCAAGTCAGTATCCTGAGTGAGAAAGCAAACCTGTAACGGAGGGCAAAAGAGCCAGTCTGATGTGACCTTTCTAGAAATTAGTAGGGCTAGTAAATCAACAAAAAGAAAAAAAGGAGAGTTAGAGGAGAGAGAAAGAGGGGAGATAAATGGTGATGGAAGGAGACTTGACTTGGGGTGATAGACACACAATGCCATTTACAGAGGATGTATTATAGAACTGTACCCCTGAACTCTATATAACTTTATTAACCAGTGTCACCCCAATAAATTCAATTAAAAGTAATTGCCCAAAAGAGAGACAGTCAATGGTGGGCATACTATTAATAGGGGATTTTCAGAGTGGAACATACAGTGTTCCCCTAGGCAGGATGGTTCCCTGGATTCTTTGTCCGTTGGAGTTGAAGAAAGAAACCATGGATGGAAGATGGTATAGCAAAGGTGGAAATTTATTGAAGAACAAGTACAGATTCCCACGTGGGGAGGGGGAAAGAGTCCCACTGAGTTCCTTCCCACCCCACCCCGTTTATAAATGCTGCAGTTTTTT